>NC_071108.1:2225000-2525000 GCF_024256425.1 Clarias gariepinus | reverse complement strand
TAAAAATTTGGAATTGATCTAAACATTACAAGCTTCATAGAAGTAAAAAAATCACTAAGTTTGGTTGACGCTTTTATCCAAAGACACTTCCAGGCGAAACAGGACAGAGTCGAAGTAAAATACACCTGAGCACTTAAAGGTTAAGACTTTTCCTCAACTTTTTAAATCTGAATTCATGACCTTCTGCGTTAAAGCTTAAGACGGTAATCACTGCTAACCCATCGCTTCTCTTAGCTAGCTTACACTAAATTAACATCATTAAAATAACTCGTACACACAGACGCATTTCAGTTTTTCACTAAAGCAATGTTTTTACGAGAAATCGCCAAATAGCCGAATCTTTGGACTGTGGGATAAAACCGGAGTACCCGGAGGAATCCCATCCAGCACTGGGAGAACATGCAAACTCCATGCACGCAGAGGCGGGAATCGAGTCTGGCCGGGAATCGAACCCGGACCCTGTGCAAGGCGAATATTTAATTAATTACTCTTTTATTAGAAAGAGAATTAAGAGAATCTAATTTCAAAGCAACACCATTCAGGTACTTAAGGATGCATAACTGTATGTTAAGGAAAACTCATAAGACATATTTACATTGTTACTGTCTTTTTCCATATTTTACTGAAACTTTGGATATAAAATGTCTCCTCATCCCTGTTTTTGTAAAGTTATTTAAAAAAATTAAACCAGGAACTTATATCTGATTTCACCACCTTTATTGTGATACAGCGAGATTTCCTTGAAATGTTTCTCAATCTCCTGCTTCATTGGCAGACTGTTACCCAAAAACAATGGGCACTGAATTACAAACAAAACTTGTAATACTTATACAAGGGTGTGCAAACTTATACAAGCTGGTTACTGTAAGGATTGCGTAAGTAAAAACCTTTTAATATCCACTCTACCTGACATCTGTGGACAAGGTCATGGTACACGTGATATGTCTGGGTTGTGCCCTGAGCTTCTACTACTGTAGGTCACACCACATACTTGTCTTTTTCCATATTTTACTGAAACTTTCTAAAAGTCTAGAGGAGTAGATAAAATTGAAGTGTTCTATAGATCTGCTGTACATTTCTAGTCTGATATATGAACACTGAGATTTAGAGAAAGCTGAATTTCATCAGCACATTTTTGCAGGCTGCAGTCAGTATGTTGTAATGTTTACATAATTAGGCTTTAACGATGAATTTAGAAATAATTTGTGATACATATTTCATATTGTATATTAGGTAACAGTGCAACATTTACTCTGGTATCATTTTCTCGAATAAAAATTCTTTACATAAGCAAGAAGAATAGAAGGTATGTCAGGTGACAGATGATTAGATAATTCAAAGATATTCTCGCCATGACTAACACGCGGGGTTTCTTTATCGATGAAAGCGTTCTCGTGCTCTGGATTGTTTTCCTGATCATCAGTGGAGACTCAAGCTTCTTTGTTTTGTTCTTAGAACTCGCACACCTTTAAATAATCTTGCAGCATTCCTGAACAGTTGTTGTTTACACTCATTTAATTAAATTACATTTATTTATGCATAAGTAAGTAGTCTGTTAGCTTCAGGATTTAACATTATTATTATTATTATTATTATTAATCATTAATTCATTCATTTATTTTGAAAAGAAAATAAGCTCATCACTGGGGTTACAGTTTAATGTCATAAGGGGGAAAATTTTTCGAAATGCATCAAGTATCTAGTATCAGTTGCATAATCTTTTGTTGTGACTGTAAATTAGAAACACAAAGGGATTTTCCTGCATTAACACTCATAATAATGATGATACCATTTCCATGTATTTATCAGGTGGCTGCTCTGGACTTTGCTCTCATTATTTTCTTCTCTCAGGAGCACAATGACGAGGATTTATGATCTTGCTGATGTGATATGATTTTAACACTGTGGTCATGGTAACCAGTGAATTAGTTTAGATCTCATGGGAGTCGAGCCTTATTTCTTTTTCTTAACTTGTAATTCAAAGCTTCGCAAAGATTTACATTTTGAAAACTCAGCTTCATGAACTTAATATTTAAATTTGACGACATATTTGTTTGTGATTGTCATCACAGTTTACCTGCTTAAGAATCCCATATTTTATTAACCCTTTAACAAGTAACACGAGTGTCTGAGCTCCCCTAAAGTGTTTTCTCCTCTTAAAGTATTTTTTATTTATTTATATAATAAGCCACAAATTATGCATTTTCTGCATTTATTTTACTCCTCTTCCTCCAAATGTGCCGTTTCTGTGTCTGTGTAAATCCAAACAAAACTAGCCAGGAGATGGGCTCATAGTCACAATAGGGAAAATCTGCCCAAAATATACAGTACATGGAAAAAAGAGGGAAAAGCAGGGAATTATTTTTTCTTTCTTTTTTTCTTTTGTATTTTGTTTGTACACACACATTTTGGACATTGAGATGTCTAAAAGTGACCATACTTTTTAAATAACATAATAGGCTGTGTGTTCCTTGTGCCTTATGTTATACACAGTTGATATAAAATGTCTTCTTATCCCTGTTTTTGTGAAGTAATTAAAAAAATTTAAACCAGGAATTCACATCTGATCTCACCACCTTTAACGTGAGATTTCCTTGAAATGTTTCTCAATCTTCAATCTTTTTCACATGAAAAAGGCAACAATAGGGCTAGATGGACGCCCTGCCTCCACCATGCTCAACTCCATTTTTGGCTGATGAGACCAGGGCAGAACTTCAGATCATTCTAACAAAGATATCTGGTGTAAAACCACGACAGCTTATCACAAAAAGAACATGCCTCAGGGTGAAGCATGGTGGTGAAAGCATCATGGTTTAGCATCACACTGCTTCTCTAAACCTGGGACCTAGGGGTCTAGTCAAGATAGAGCTGAAGGTTTTTAATAAAATTGCCAGACTGTTACCCAAAAACAATCAGCATTGAATTGATTTTTGAAGAAAAACTCATTTGGTAAGGGGTGTGCATACCTACACTATCCTGACAGTAACCAGCTTGTATAAGTAAAAACCTTTCAATATCCACTCCACCTGACATCTGCGCTACACAAGGTCATGGTACATGTAATATGTCTGGGTTGTGCCCTGAGCTTCTACTAAGTCACACCATATACAAAGCAAACATGCAACACACTTGCTTATAATTTTTTTTAGAGCCATTGTTTAAACTTGAGTCTCTTAGTTCCTCTTACCAAAGTAAATGATATCTCTGAAACCATTGCACAAAACGTCACGTGTTACGAGGTGCATGAGAACTGGTTTAACCACCAGACGCCCCTCGCCAACACACACACTCACACACACACCACACCCTTTACTCAGGAACCTTGGCAGAGTGGCAAACTTCATGTTAAATAAAACTCATTTTCTACAATTTTTTTATCTTATAGCACACAGAGATCCCTTAATCAGGTCAAGAACCACATTTGGTAACTTTAGTTAGATTTGTATATTTGCATGTTTTTTTGTCTTTTTTGTATTTTTGCAAAATTTTCTGTTTCAAAATGTTTAGTTGTTGTAATTTAGTTATTTTGTTCTAGGGCAGGGGGTCGGCAACCTCAAACACTCAAAGAGCCATGTGGAAACTCTGGTCTTATAAATAGTGTAAAAAGTGTGTTGCATTCATGAACACTCCTCGTATTTATGAAATAAAAAGCTGAACCTAAATTGTCCACCTGCAGCAAACCAAAAATTCGCCTGTTTCTGTGTCCAGTCCTCCTTTTATCGCGTGTACTGACAAAACTAGCTAGTGTGCAGTCAGCGGTTAAGCTTTTAAAAAAAAGTATTATTTATATAATTTGCGCAAATATTGCACATCAGCGGTTGTGACGCATATTTGAGCAAAAAAAAAAATTATTAGAATTTTACCAGATCACCATAATCTTTACATTTAAAATTAGTAATTAACTAAAATAGAGAACTGTTTTGGTTTGATCATTTTGATAAACAGACTGATTCCTACTTTACTGACAGCAACGAGAAGGTTTAGGGCTTAAAATTACTCCTTAAAGAAAGTGTGTCAGTGATTTATTTAGAGGAATGTTATGTAGAGCTTCAATAATTTAAATATAAATAAATAAATAAATAAATAAATACACACACACACACACACATACTGTACGCTCCTACTAAATATGCCCAAGTGTTAAGGTCATTAATGTTTTTCTGTTTACTTTGTGCAGACCAGTCGGAAGCTCTGGGCTGCACTGTGTGGGGACGCTCTGTTCTTCTACAACAACAGCAAGGACTGTAACGTATGTTCATTTTTGTTTTTGGTTTCGTTAAAATTGTATTCTTAAGCTTTTGTTTCCACTGTAATGGGATTTATTGACATTTGTCTGTTTCTGATACTAGTATGTGGAAAAGCAAGAACTGTCAAACTTCATCTCTCTGACGGACGACCCCAGTCTCGATCGTAAACTAGACGCAGCTAGACTCCACCTGCGTCTAAAGGAAGACGATATCTACCTCACGGTGAGAGCTTCAGATATGATCCATGATCATTAACCATGTATTTTTATTATTATGTTATTATTACAGTTAGAATTCCAAGTGAATTGGATGATCGGGTGAGACGATATGTGATCGTACCCCAAGCCAAAGTAGCACAATCTAAAAAATATATCAATCCCAATAAGATCCATCTCAATGTATTTGCAGAGTCATATAGTATAGTATAGAGACAACATGACATCACTTTCAACCTCTTAAATAGCTCCAGGACTCGTACTGTACTTGATTTGTTAATATAAATCACAGAAAAGATAAAGCTCCCTTCACGAATGTTAAATACATGTCTCTTTACAACAACAAAAAACTTATAAAACTACTATAGAATATTATAACATTAGACCTGTGTTACTGAATGAGCTGCTGTTACAGAGAATTAATCAACACCTTCTGACCAATAGGAAATCGACAGTGGTCTGGTATAAAATTGAATAAAGAGTATATTTGCAATGCTATGATCACATGTCAGTGGGTGGGGCCTAAATCAGCTATAATCATCTGACAAGGAAAAAATCTTGCAATTAAATTACTTTGCGAAAGCCTTAGGCACATGCAAATACATGCTGTAGAGCAAAAAGAATTTTAAAAGAAGACAAAAAAAAGGTATATAACTAACTAGTACTGTATTTGATGTGACGAGGATCTTTGAGGATCTTTAAGACTTGGGTACAATTTGTGCAGGTTTTTAAGGAAATTAGATACTAAGTTTTACTGAGCATCCTGCAGATCCTCCACAGTTCTTCTGAGGACTTTGACTGTCGCACCTGCTTCTTTTTTGCATGCAAAACCCGGCAACTTCCATTCTGATAAAAAATAAAAAATAAATAATTAAATAAAAACGTTTGTACTGAAAACACAGGGGACCTAAGATCTTTTGCACTATGTCACATTACAGAAGAAAGATCAGCTAATGAATTATGTAAAAAAAAAAAATAATAATAATAATAATAATAATAATGGGAAAAAATACTAAGCAACACTCTGATTTGGGTGTTGCATTAAACTTTGGAATTAATCATTTTTATCGCAGTTAAGTAAAAATAAATCTGTATTTCTACGTCATTTTGATAAACTGCTGAAACAAATCTGGTTCAGAAGATTTTTTAGTTCTCTGAAAAACAGCAGCTGTAATCAGACACCGTGATTTATTGAGAACCTGAAACGGAAGCTGTATTATAATAATCTAACAATGATTTTCCTCCCGCTTGTCCAACTCACACTGTTCATTTTTGATTACACAGTTAACATGTGCTATTTAGTAATGAATCTTTTTTTTTCATTGTTAATTGTCATGTTTTAAGGCTCCGAGTCTAGAAGCCCGTGAGCTATGGAAAGGCTTCATCTTGTCCGTGGTGAAGGTCAGTCCGGCTTTTCATAGACACTCACATGGTTTAGGGTTACATGCTTGTTTTTTGTTCTACTCTTCTACTGTTGGGGATATTCTAGCATGGGTTCAGTCTTTTCCTCTAATTCCACAGTATATTCCAGAGTTCATATCTCCTATATTACTGACTGATATACAGTAGCAGGCAAGTACAGAGCCGGGTCATTATTGAATAACAGCCTAATACATTTTCAGAATTCAGACACAGGTTCATAATGTCCTGAGTGTATTATATACTGTTGTGTTCTTGGACTTTAATGTAAAGCTAGTTAGAAGCGAGACCAAATCTCTCACGTGGCACGGTAATCAAGGAACATGATTTATGACAGATTTGTGAACGTAACTTCATAATGTCCACAAAGAGTCGCACGCTCATTTATTAATAGAACTTTATCTTGTTGTGCAACTGCCTTAAAATGTCCCCCGTCAGAAAAAAAACAAACAAAAGAACACTCCCTTTTCTGTTTTGTACTGGAGAAGCAGATCAGATTCCCCCCTGGTGTGACGTCATGCAAGGGCACACCTTTCCTTATTTTAAAGCCTTAATCTGAACATTTCTCAAAGGTTTTTAGTTATTATTACTGTAGTATTTGCAACTGGGTGTTCATATTAGATTCACTAACACCATTTAAACAGACTATTTCCTACAAAGTCCTTTCATTCACACATCTGTCGCACACAAAGTAGTTGTATTATTATTCATTTTCCTGTGTGAACTACCAACACCATGCTTCTTCAGGTCAGTGTTGTACATTGCAACACCACTTGAAATTGTTTACAAGCCCAAAACTCTGTCTCATTTTCATTTGACTGCAACTGTACAGACAGACTGTAGATTGTACTTGTACTTCCTTCTGCTCCAGTTTCCTCATTCTTCTAATTCTTTTTAATACATTTGGTTGTCTTGTTCTTGCTTTCATAACTAAATGATTTACTGGCCCTTTGTTTGTTATTAAAACAATAAGCACAAGCAAACCTTGTTGCCACGGTCCAGAAGGGGAACTTTTAGACAAACAAGATGAGATCAAAAATGTTAAAAATAACTGCATTTTCAACTTCAGTTTGGTGTTCATTAGTTGATGGCAGATGTTTGTGCTTCACAGCTGCAAGTTCCCTCCTCCCTCAACCTGCTGCCTGGTCAGGTTCACATGCTGAGAGAAGCTGTGGAGAAAGAGAACGAGAGACTCAAAGAGATCGCTGAAAAAGCTGCAGCTGAACAAGCTTCTAAAGCAGCAGCTACGCCAGACCATAACGATTACATGTCTGTACTGTCCGAAATGCCAGCGTAAGTACAGACTCCTTATCCCCTAATCTGGTCAATAGACAAGATTGAGGCTCTTGTAAGTATTAGTCATTACACCAGCACTAGTCTAGACTCCTTATAATCTTCCTTATGCTCAGGCTCATGTTCTTAAGTCCCATATGTCACACAGAACACAAAACGTCCTTATTGGCCAATATTCTAGTGGGGACAGATTTAATGGGACAGCTAGACCCCGACTCCTGATGTTATTTTATGATATGCTGGTGTAAGTTCAGACTCTTGCCTTTACAGCCTTTAGAGTGACACCCTGACTTTACCATTAAAATTCTAATTTTTAGACCTCTTGGTTAATATCAGTGCAGACTCCAATACATACAGTATACACATACATATCTATGGACATTAATATGTTTTTTGCAACTATTCCTGGCTTAATTCCTATATAAACTGTGTGGTTCTGTAGGTGCTTTTGCAAACTAGCCCGGAGTGAAACTGAAAACCTTTTGGAAAAGCACAAAGATAAAGGAAACCTGCTGCTCAGACCTAGCCGAGATGGAACCTGTTTCGCTGTCACTACGCGGCAGGAGTTTAACGGGTAACACACCACACACACACACACACACACACACACACACACACCACACACACACACACACACACACACACACACCATGTCTGTGTATTTTTAAACCACTTTCCCCACCCCGGTTCTGGAGGGCCACGGGCTTTTCTCAGCTCCCACCATACCTGAGTTAAAGGCCACGTATTACGCCAAATTTAATTATTAATTATTTTAAGACTTTCATTTTTGTCTCCAGTCTGTGTTTACAAACAAAAAAACCTGATTTGTTTTTTGTCATTTTTCTATGGCTGAATAGATTTTCCCCCTAATGTGACATCATATGAGATTATCCCTTTCCGTGGTTTGTTGCTTAGCCCTGCAGTTCTCTGAAGGGGCGTGGCTCAGCATTAGCTCATTCGCGTTTACATTTGGAGTAGAATAGTGATGGGAAGTTTGAATCATTTTAGTGACTCAGTTCTTTGAATCTAATTCATCAAAATGAGTCATTTAGTTCCTGTACATAACCTACGAAGGCTTTGAAATGATTTTACACATGCGCGCCCTGTAGAAAATGAACAAATCACTCCCTGAGACTACTCGTTCTTCTTGGTCATGTTAAAGACTCGCTCAAAAAGAATAAATCGTTCATTAACGACCCATCACTAGAGGAGAATACACACAAACGTTTTGAGCTCTGAGACCTGTGTTAACTTGGTAAGGACATAGTAAAATATGTGACCTTTTAGATAATCAGCTGATTGACAGCCTTTTCTGAATTAAAGAGCGTTTAGTCACGCAGGGAGAGCACTAAACTGTGCAGGATCAGAATGAAGAACCACCAGTTTAGACCTCGATGCATGCACGTGCACATGATCCTTTCACAGAAATACCATGCGGATGCCTGTGTGTTCCATGTTGAGTGATTGCTGTTCTACTGTGTAATGAGTGACACTTGAAAAAACTTTGAGGAGTCACCTCTTTCATTCCATTTCTTTTTCTCTCTCCTTTAACAGGCCAGTTTTCCGACATTACAGAGTAACACGGATCCCTGAAGGAGGATTTGCCATTGCTGTTGACAATCCAGTGAGTAGGAATGGCCACTTTAAATCATTCTCATGTCCCAAACCTCTGATCTGTAGTGTACAGTACATAGTGCCCTTGCATAACTAGGATTTATTGACTCTGTACACATTTTATGTACAATATGTATTGTCCGTAAACTTATCACAGCTTTTTAAAATCTTTTTTGTTTGCCAGACATTTCATGTGGAAGGTAATTTCCAGAACAAGGAAGTAATGTGTTAGAGTGTGAGTGTCTCTGGTAAATCATAAAGTTGTTAATGATCAGTCAAGAATGTAGATAACGCATTCCTGTGTGTGTGTGTTTGGTATGGGAGTAATTGCCTGGTTACCGCTTTAATAAAGCTGTTACAGTTAAAATTTATTACAGCTCATGATTTCAACTGTTTTATTGTTTATAATAATATGGGTTTGCATAACATGCAAAGTTCGGCATCAAACTAAATGTACAGTCGGTAACAGAGAGATTGAGCTCTGATTTGTCTGTAATTGTTTTTCTATACTTTAACCTCATGTATATTTTTCTGTACATAATAAACTAAAGTATTTTATGCAGTGTAATACCAGTGTTTTTGTTTAAGTGTGGGGGGAAAAGCATTAAACATTGCACTTATTTGTTCCAGATTCCTTGCACAACACTCCATGATGTGATTGACTATCTGATTGAGACTACTGGAGGAACTTATAAGCCTTTGGTTCTGGAGCACACGTATGAAGAAAACATCGGTAAGACGCTCATATAAAATTACAAGAATATAAAGCAAGTGTGTATTTGAATTAAAATGAGGGACCCCGGAGCTTAGGTCCCTGTGTTATAGGGTCACATTAAAGGTTCTGGAACATCATTGTATAATGTTTAGGAATGTTTCCGCCATGTCTATTTTTAGTTGTAGAACGTTCACGCAATCATTTTTCGAGGGGTGTTCAAGTCAAATTGGGACTTGTGATGAAGTTTCTGGAAAATGAAGACGTAAAAGTGATTGACATTTAGAGAAGTACGATGATAAGACGGCTGTACGGTGATGAGACTCTTAGTCGCAGTAAAACATTTGAACGGCAAGCCATTTTTGGGCTACATGTTTGGGCCGTTAAAGGAGTTCCCGGGAGGCCGGGCGTTACAGATGATCACGGCCCTGACGTACTGAGAAAAATGCCACCTTGATGGCATCAAAGCACTAGTGAAAACGCTTTTGGGAAAAAAAAGGTTCAGTGCATTAGTGTAACAGTGGATTATATAGAGAAATAAATAGTTTTACTCTCATCACTGTTTTATGTTATTCTGCAAAAATCCTGCTTTTAATCAAACGCTCTTTTATAGCTACACAGATTTCGTAATCTTTTTATTACAACTCTTTAATCTTTACTAGACCACCTTAAAAAAACGCAAACTGCGATTTCCCAGCCTATGGGAATATCTATGCACCTTTCCTTCCAAAACACCACACCCATACATGTTTTAGCTAACCCTTTTTTGCAGCCTGTATAAAAAAATCTCGTAATATAGGATGTGTACATACATAAACATTTGTTCCACCAATCTCTTTTCTCTTATCTAGAACTGTGTTTAGGAGATCAGTATGATTGATATGTTTACGACATAAGAGATCAGTGTGATTGATGTGTTTGAATGTGTGCTCAGTAAATCAATAAAAAAAAAAATGATGTACTTAGATATTTTTAACATATAATGTAATGCATGGGCTGTCTAAATATCACAGAAAATGCTAGCTTGCAACCTCGTGTAAACTTCATTAAATGATATAATAGCTTTTGACTCAACAGTAATAATTTCTCCAAACTTACTTAATCTCCATGTAGATATCCCATTTAAATGTGTGTTGTGTGTCTGTGTTGTGTGTTAAGCATGTGTGTGAACATGCTCTGTAATGCCTCAAATCTTGTGTAATCCACAGTGTGTCTCTTGCTTCTTTCAGTGTATGTAGATTATGATGAGGAGAACGGAGAGAAGAGTATGCGTCATGCATCCAGCAGCCCTGTGCGCCCCAACCTAGCCCCCAAACCAGGTACTGCAAATGTTCTTATAACCTCCAAATACACAGAAAGCAGAAATACATGCACCACCATTATAACAATAACCATAATGCTACCATGACCCTTCAGCTCCAAGAAAGAAACGAGATCAACACGAGAGCATCTACCAAAACTCCTCCGGTAAGTTCCTCTCTTCATTGTTTCGCTCTCATCTGATTGTGTTCATGTGTGTAAAGTCTAAGACTGTGTGTATTATCCAGAGGAGGACAATGACCTTGTTGATGAAGACGAATGTGCTCCGCCGCCTGTTTTGCCTCGGGCCCCAGGTAATAAATAAATACAAAAATAATAATAATAATAAGAAAACTACTTTAGCACTTCTGTCTATTCAAGAAGCAAATGTTAGCTTATAGAGAGTACACTTGGCACACCGATTCTAACACAAGGTAATAAAAAGCAGAAATTTAATTTTGATTCAAACATGTTTCCTCATACATTTCATTCTCATTTCCCCAAATTTATTTGGATTCTGTAAAGCTGCTTTGTGACAGTGACCATTATTAAAATTGCCATACAGATAAATTGAATTAAAATAAATAAAATGCATCAAATAGGAAAAAAATTAAAGAAGTAAATATTCATAAATAGGAATAATAATCTACTGAGAAAATTGAACTAAAATTAGATAGCAAGATACTTGGGACTTACAGTATTAGAAAACTTCTACACAATATAATTTGAATGTTAGCTATTTTGCTATTTAAAGGAAGTTAGTGTTTACTAGAAAGATATACTGTATAATATTAGGCAAGTTATTGTTTTGAGCTAAAACACGAGTACCCAGGTTTTAATACTCTAAAGTTAGATATTTTATATAGTATAATGTTACCTAGCTTGCTAGTAAGCCTCGTTACTAGATTTATTTACGAAATAATTTTAACCAAATGTTTATGAATTATTAATAAATAGTTCTTATAGAAAGTCATTGCTAATAAAGTCATGGGATTTGTAAAGTAGCAAATTTAAATTCACATTTTATTTGTCACATATGCGGTCATACATAGTACGTTATGTAGTGAACTGCTTATACGACCACTCGTGACCTTAAAATAATAAAAAATAATAATAATTAGAAATTAATAGTGAAATAAAATAAGAGTAAGTTTAGCAAAACATAAGAAAATTAAACAAAATGTATATCTTTTTCCAAAAAATATTTATGAAATATAAAAAAATATCAGTACAAAAGACAAAATAGCAAATTTAAATGGTACTAAAAAAAGGGAAATAAATGGAAATGTCCAGGGAGTATCTGTACAGTAGCTGTCAGAATTATATATAGTGATTATTTCCATAGTGGTTAGCCCAATTAGATGGCTGGTTACATAACCTGGTTAATGGGTCAAATTCCAATGCTCACTATAAACCAAGCTACCAGTTTAGTGCAGCAGTGCAGCAGTGTTATGGTTCACCAATGCTACTAGATTACTAATTAGATTATTTATAACTATCTACTACAAACATTTACTGCTGGAAACATTACATTAACTAAATGAACTTTATAGCTGTGTAGCTGGTTAGCCAACAGTTTGGGTTGCAAAATTATATCTCAAGCCTGTACTTTGTACCTAAGAATCACAAGAATGCTGTTATGTAACATTTCACTCATTTCAATAGCACCTTAAGCTTGTTTTTGTTGCTAACATTAGGGAATTGTGAGGATACTTGAACATAAGGACAAAGGTAGCTTGAAATTAGCTTGTTCACACAGGACACTCTGTAAAGTCGAGTTAAGACAAATTCAAAGGAAAACAGAAAAAGTGTCAGGAAAGCGAATGGTTTATACTGTATGATATCGAGAATCATTGTTGTGTGTTTGTAGCGCGACCTTTGGTGCATCAGTCGTCTGTGCCTGATCTGCAGATAGGTCCAGGTAGGTGACCTGACTCCTAGTTTATTTTGTTCTTATTATTCTTGCATTATACTGTATATATAAATAAAGATTTATGAAAAATAAAATGGTGTCCCTTCAAATAGGACGTAAGCGTAAACTTACGAGCAGAGCTTAGCCATGAAGCATTAGAATATTTTCTTTACGCTGCAAGCTAGTTAGCAACAGACCAATGGGTTGTTTTAACTAGATTGTACTTATAGTTACTAGTTAATTCATATCCTAGTTAGAGAAAGAAATTGTCACATGTTAATGAAATCTTTGTTGCAGGCGGGGCTTTGCTTCCACCAAATTCGCGCCCACGCAGTGCCTCAGTGGTTGCTGAAACAAAACCAAGACGGCCAATACCAGCAGTTCCTATTGGAGAAACCTTATCTCAGTGTAAGGGTCAACTTGCTTAACTCTGATCATGACTTTAAGAACTAAAAATGTTCAGGATGTGTATATATAAGGCCCATTGCTGTCTGTCAGATGAATTGCAACTACAAAAAAACATTTATTAATTTTTTTAAAAACTAGCTTAGGGTATTCTTTCTTTTCTTCTTTTTTAAACCTCATTTTTTTCAAGATGGAAAACTTGCAATATTAACAACTAGATTAGAAAAAGCTTGCTTATTACAATTACAAAGACATTAAAATTAAGTTTTAAAAAATTATAATTATAATAGATTAGATTAAATTAAATAGATTTGGGGCTTGGCTCTACTGGGCCCAGTGGGTTTGTGCTGTGGTGTCTCGAACCAGTACATTAGCAGTGGATACTTTTGGTGCTGTGGGTTGGGGCTGAGCCACTGTGGATCAGATTATATATAATTGACAATGTTATTTAGTTCACCTAGTGGGGGTATTAATGTTATGGCTCAGTGGTGTACAGTCAACAGAATTTTTAAAAGTCTCAAAAAGTCTCTTATTTAAGTCTTAAGCTGAATGATTGAGAACAGAAAATGTAGTAAGATCACAGTTTTGCACATTGAAACATTACTAATTGCCTTGTTTCTGCTTTTGCACAGGTTTTAACAAAGAGCTGAAGCAGAAGATGAAAGAAATGAGAGTTGCTGCAGAGTGACCTCTGACCCCAGGCCGATCAGCTTGTCTGCAAACAAAGAAATGAAGGAATTTAAAAACAGTGGAAATACCTGCACAAGTGAGCTGTTTTTTCTTCTCCAGTGTAAACCTGCCCCCCAAAAAACACTTTAATTCACAGCCAGGCTTGTAGATACATTTGGAAGAGAATAATGAGCTGTGAGTGTGTGTGTGTGTGTGGCCCAGCTGACTGGATGCTCGCGAAGTACCTTGTAGATGAATGGCTTATTGATCCTCCACTTTGGTCTTTACAGTTACTCTGTGTAAATCAGGAAGTAACAGGAGGTAAAAGCGTGTACTTGCCACATTACCGTCTGTCTCTGACATTTGTTCTGACAGTAAATCAGTGTATAGCATTTTTTGCTAATCAAAATTAATTCCTGTATAGCATTATTGCTATTTTTTTTCTTTGCAGTTGGTATGTATTTATAACCTAGTTCATTTTTAACAGTATTCTTTTAGAGTAAATAATTCAACTTTTACTTACTTATCCGTGATTAACAATTAGAGCAACTGATCATTTGGTTGCTTTAAGCACAATAAAGCATAACAATATACTTTATATTGAAACAATTTCTGGCTTTGCTCGTATACCAATGCCTATGAAATGAAGCAGAATTAATGTACATACATAAATAAACATATATATTTTTTAACAGATGTACTTGTTGGAATTTTCTTCTTATTTATTAACCTTTGACGATATTCTTTAATGTGATTGGTCAGATGGTGACAGAGGAGTTCACTCTTTGTACTTTGTCAATGACCACAAAAGGAAAAAAAAAAAGAAGAAAGAAGCAAATAAAAGAATGACTGCTAACATTAAACAAATGTATTGTCATTGTATTAGCTAAATATTAACACTAAAACAAGACAGCTAATATGATACCTCATTACTAGTTCTCCATAATATGTACTGTATAACACACTAGGTATAAGGTATTAATTAAGCTGTTCCTAAAGGAAACCAAAACTGCAGTGGATGAACATATCTCTGATTGCTACTGTAGCTAGCTCAAAATTGGAACATGCATGACATCTTTAAATGTTTTTATTAACATAAAACTGCAGCAACAAATGGTTCTCTTAGTGTTTTATTATCTTACACAGGATTACATTGGGTCTGTTGTAATACTACAGTTTCAGCATAAGAGCGTTAAATGGTGTGTATATACAATGATATATAGCAAATTGCAGTACAGCGTTAGTGAATAAAACGCCTCACCATTCGGGCAGCTAGAATGTGATAGTTAGCAACACTGTCACTGTGCACATAAACAAAAAACACGCTAAAATATTGTACACATTTCTGGATGTCAGTGGAATTTTCTCATTTTTTTCCCTACACATCTGTGTGCAACAAAAACAAGTATGACCTCGTTAAAAGCGTAAAAATCTTTGCCATTTCGAAGGCAGCAATACACCATGGTACTCCATCACACTCACTCTTACACACACACTTTTCATCCTGTGTAATCTTCCACCTCTCCGAGGGGACTTCTGCTGGCACAACAATGTTGTATATATTCTATATGCTAATTTGGTTCTGAATACAGAGCAGATTGAGAGACACTAAGCAGAATGCGACGCCTCTGATCAAAGACATTCAGTGTGAAAATGTTTTAAAACCAAGATACAACAAGATAGTCCGCTAAAATGGGTTACATAGAGTTGGAAATTGTGAAAGACAAAAAGGAAAGAAGTATATTTTGGTTTGCTATGAGGTGGCATTTAGGCTGTTGGTCGAGTGGTATCCCTCACACTCTCATAAAAAATTCTTTAAAAATTAAATGCTTTTGTACTCATTCATTTAAAAAAAAAAATTATAAATTGTTCTCACATTCTCACATACACGAAAAAACACTCACATCTACAATTATCTCTCACACATGCATTTCCATTCATCAATTTAGAACAAATAAACCCACAAAACACATTCACACAAAAACAATTAAAAAGTTTACCTCGCACATGGCAGGAAAATACTTTTTCACAAAAATTATTTTACTTCACTCGTCCCCTTAAAATGCTTAGGATTTGGCCAATTAACCCAACTGTCACACAGTTGCACAAGAACACTTGCATTCACCAAATTTACCCCCGCTCAAAACAAAAAATTTCTAACATTCACAATTTTACCTCACACACCTAGAAAATGCTCATACACTTATACAAAAACTTAAATATACAACCCCCCCCACACACACACCTAACAAAATGCTCTCATATTCACAAAAAAAAAAGACTCCCATATACAATTTTGCCCACACGAACATACGTACATATAAAATTGTGTCCCCATAAATTCTTAAAATCATCACAATTTTACCTCATCCACACAATCATGTTCAGATATTCACACAAAAAGAACTTGCATTTACCTCACACACATCCCACACACAAAAGAAAATCTAACATTAACGATTTTCTCTCACATACACCCAAAAAATGCTTTCGCATATGCAATTTTACCACACAAAAACACTCACATCTACAATTTTACACACACACACACACACACACACACACCTACAGAAGGCTCTCACATTTATACAAAAACATAAATTTACAATTTCTTTCCTCACAGCATTCAGAAAAAAGTCTCCCATTTACAATTCTACCTCAGACACACCCACAAACATACTTTATGTACATAGAAAATTGTGAGAGTCCTAATTTTTTCCATAGCAAAAAACCTCCAAGATGAGATCTTATGTTAATCTCTTCTTTGTCTCCAAACAGAAATGAGCCATCTTTGAGACTTGAATGAGATTTAGGCGTTTTCTGCATCTTTTCAAAGGTGGTTTAAAAGTGGCTCATTACCTTTAAATCTCAGAGAAAGTTCACATTTGTCCTGTGTGCAACTCACATATGCAGAAATGAGCCATCTTTGAGACTTAAATGAGATTTGTGCCATTTTCTCAATCTTCTAAATCTATTTGTCTTGTGTGCGACTCCCTTTTTTTTTTTTGTTTCCCACACATAAAGTATACAGTAATTGTGAACTGCATTTGGGTTTTCTGATTTGTTCTGATACGATCCTTTTTAAAATGTATGCTTAGTCATGCGTGTATAGTCAGTTAAAATTAAATAAAACTGAGTTCTTTATATTGAAGAATATATTCTGCTAAAAGAATGGCACTTTATATTGCATAATCCTGACTCATATAGAGTATATTTATTAAAACATAATGCAAAGAATGGCTAAAATGACAAACAGTGCCATCTACACTAAAGAAACTGGAATGTTCAACATTTTTTCATGGCCACCCCAATTAAGCCTACAGTACATAAAGACATAATTTTCCACAATTTCTCCCACACATGCTCCAAGCCTGAAAATGTTTAAGTGGCCAGTTGTGTTAGAGAAATGTGCAGGGCATTGTCAGGCCTCGGTGTCAAGTCGGAAAAAAACACTTTATCCATCATCTGCCTGTCGCAGATGAAAATGAAGAAGAAGACCAAGAAGACAACGCTGAGGTGAAGGTGGGTTTTACTTTTTGGCGCCAAATTTAAAATTAACTATTGTTGACAGGGAGTCAAAATAAGTTTAAACCACAGAGTCTTTGGTAAAAAAGAAACTTAGCTGAAATTTACACAGCTTATGTTTGTTCT
Source organism: Clarias gariepinus (assembly GCF_024256425.1). Lineage (NCBI taxonomy): Eukaryota > Metazoa > Chordata > Actinopteri > Siluriformes > Clariidae > Clarias > Clarias gariepinus. Next base: position 2,507,564 of record NC_071108.1, on the reverse strand, counting down.
TAAACTGCAATTCAAATGCTACCTGTGGGTGGTTTAGCATGTGGATTAGCGTATCTAGGTAACTAACATTTGTGTGGTTTAAAATTTTTTTGTTTTTTTTTATGGTAAAAACGAGTCAGCTGGATTCAGTATTATTAAGTTGTTTTAAAAAAAAAACTTTATAGACATCAGTTAGTTACATTCTATAAATAAAGACCGATATGTTTGTTTGAGGAAAGGTTATCTTGGTAATTATATTTATTTTACTTTAACTGGGTTGTTTTTTAGAAGCATGCCACCTTAGGAGATCAAGAATGCAGGAGAATGTTCCGGAGTCTCCATCAGCGCCACATCATCAGTCAGGTAAGCATCAGCCCATAAACAAGCTCAAGCCCACCTCTCAACCTCCAGAAAGTTGGGAATGGAGTAGCTGAATGGTGTTTAGGTAAATCTCAAATGTTTTTATATATATATTTTTTGTTCCATTAGATGCTAAGCAACTCCAGGAGTTGCAGTCTTTGGATAAACTTGTTGGGCGTCCACTACAAGAGAAGACTGATGTAGCTGGGGAGAGAGAACTTTTCCCGGCATTGGCCTGTTCCTGTAGCCCTTACACACAGCAAGCAACCAATTTTCCATCTCCTTTTTGACTGATTCTGTCCACTGGAAGATTGTCAGGTTTTATAACATTTTGTATAAATTAGTATCTTGATTTGTCAGATTTTGCTGGTGTCTGTTATATTGTGTGAATTGTAACTTTATTACACTGTATGCTGTCAACTGATGATTTTTGATATGTTTAATATGACTATAATATTTCTAAATTGTTTCATCTATCTCATTTATATCTGATTTTCATCTCATTATGATCGTATATATGGCTTATTTGCTTCTCCTTCTAATGCAGTTCTGTTTCTCATGTACATCTCAGATTTCTCAAATGTTTCTCAAAACTGTTTTGCTTTGTGTCTCAGTTATATCTATTTGTTTCTCCTAAGTGGGGTTTAGGGGAAATAAAAGACAAAGTCGAGCTTGTAATGAGACAGCTCATTTCAGGCTCATGAGACAAGAAAAAGCTTATCCTAAGCAACAAAATTTTGCTATGGGTTGTAACATGTACCATGTAACTCTTGCATTCACAATTTTATCTCATCCATGCGATCAGACATCCACACAAAAATACTTGCATTCAGAATTTTACCTCACACATACACACACTATAAAAAGCACTCACATTCACGAGATGCACACCCACGAAATCTGCACAACACTCACACTTTTACCATACATATGCCCACACAATACTCTCACATCCACACCTATTCCCCTATGATGTGCTTTCACATTCACACCAAAACGCTCACATCTACCCACAAACATTTTCAATTTCACCAGTTTCCCTCACACATTTTTTGTACATGTATATGTAAGAATATCTTCACGACTCAAACAGCCTAATTGTCACCTCGTTTCGGTCATCAGTTACACAAACGATTTGTGTCAAAAGACAAAACCATGCTACACACACACACAGGTTCGACTGTGCTTACTGTAACTCGCACATGTTGATAGATGAAATGAGAAAAGCTGAAAGGCACAGAGAGCTGGTGCTTCTCTCAATCCCCCCCTCTCCATTTCCACACACCTTGGGGTAAATACATGAGTACTTTCTGCTGCCGCTAAGAGTCTGAGTGACAGGCGTCAGTTCTACAAAGCAGTGGAGGAAGACGTGTGGATGTGGGCGAGTGGAGGTCTAGGTTAGACTGGCGTTGGAGCTGCTGGCGGTGCTGTTCCTTTTCTGGCCGCACTGCACTATGGTAGGAACCTGCAGACCCGTCTGAACTGAGAAACTCCCGTTCCACACCTACAAAAAGGTTAGGAACAATCTTAACACATGTGCCATGAGCTGTGAATGGAAAAGCATCAGACTAGAATTTAGACTTCCAGTTATGTGAAACTTTCATGAAAAGTTCTGAAGTTAACAAAAAACAAACAAAAAATTAAATACATATAGTAGGTCCCCTATATACGAACATTCAAGTTACGAAATTTTTAAGATATAAACATGGGTTCAAGCAAATTCAGTTGCAGAAATTAGATCACATGTCCGGCTTACATAATATTATATACACCCATTTACACAGAGATTCAAAAACCTTTTAAGGAACAAATGTTCCAGATTTTATTAGAACCAGTACATAATGATTGAAGTTGGTCTTGCCTTGTTGTATGAATATGATGCTAACATTAATTTCTTGTTATAAACCACATGCAAGCAACAACTTCACATACATTGTCTCTGAGAGTGTAGCGATGGCCACTATTCTCGTTTTATTTTTCCCAATGAGAAACAGAAGTACTTACATTTGATACAGCTTCTTACATTAGCAAGTTAAATTAAATTACACAGTAAGTAACAGCTTCATACTAGCTACGTTCCCAAATTAGACTAGCAGAGCAGTCGGCTTTGCTGCACACACTCACGAGAGGAACCAAGGATACCCGTTATTTCCTTCTGAGCTTTACTTGGAATGCAACCCCACAGGTTCCAAATTCTTTCAAATGAAGTTTAAGAGGTTTATTTAATACTTTCTGAGAACTAGGAACTAAAGATCCGAGTGAGACACTTAAGAAATGGCACAAGCACCACAGGAATGATAAGGGGAATCATTCTCAGAAATCATTTTCAAAGAAATCTTAATTAAATGACACTTGTTGCCATCATTCAGTCTACATACGTAAGAAAAAAAAAAAAAAACTAATAGTCACTAGTCTTATTGTCTCTTGCTGGTGTGAACGTTTCGGTTGCCTTCCACAAATAGGTGTTGACTAAAATCTTTGCATTTATTTTTTTCTGAAATAGTTTACAGGACGTTATGATTGCTACAATAACTACAAATATATTTTCAAATTTTTAAGACAGAAGGTTGGTTGATTTCCTTCATTTCCATTTACGCAAACGATGATGTTTCGTAAATAAAGCATTAATTAAGTATTATATAACAAAGCATTAATTAATAAAGCATAAAGAATGAATTTTACGAATGTTAAGGTTAGGAGAGCGCTCGCATTCATATCTTTTAATCACCGCTGGCTGCGTTAAAGTGACATCTCTTGTTGAATTTGTACCAGTTTTCCCAAGAACATTTGTTTCAGTCCGTCATAAACAATGCATGACACACTTATTATGCTTTTTATAGCATCAAGTTTCATCGCGTGGCATTACCTGACTTTTCACCCAGAGCTTCATGCCAGTCACACACGGATATTTAAATGTCTTTTCTACAAGGCAGTGTTGATGGATGGCCTCTTACCATAAAAGCTGGAATAACCGGCTGCTGAAACTTGGTCCGGAAAGTATGCATGAGGGCTTTTGTTTTGGCGTTGTAGAAAGACAACATTCCTGGATGAAAAACAAACAAAAAAAGAAAAAAAATGAATTTTCAGTAACTGATGTGAGGAATTACCCCTGACGCTGGTTTAAATGCAGGAGTTCTGATCAGAAGGATAAATGATAAAACCTGTCGTTATACTATACAAACATGTATAATTAACACTTATAAAGTAATCTTTTGGGTGTAAAAATAAACAAAACACAGACTTTAAACACTTTCCTTTACAACAACAAACATTTTCTACCTGCACCCTGCTCTTCTTTTAAATGTATATCTTTGATTTTATGCCTTTTATTTTCTACTTCAAATACTCCTGGTAGACATTCCATTGTACACATACTGTATCTGGCCTTTTTTCCTATAAGAGCACGTCTCAAAGGGTTCCACATCTAGTACAACAATCTGCCAAGGATTACAATTAAATTATTACATAATGACTTATGACTAGTTTATAGGTATGCACTTTGTAAGCAAAACAACCACATCCTTCTTGTCCTCTGTTGAATTTCACAAAAACACCCTGCGGCATGTCATGTTGACATGCGATGTCCTATTAAACAAAATTCCATTTGTGGACAGTCACATGGCTTTCCACTGTTTCTATATAAACTGATGCACTGATGCATATGAGGAAAAAGCAATCCTTTAAAGTTAAAAGTTTTACTGACTTCAGACGGAATTTTCAGATATGCTTTATTAGCTCCCGTTGCACCACGATCCACGAAGATCCAAAAATAACTGCCTTTAACAATACATTAGATGAGATTGTTAAAGCTACAGACACTGAACCAGCGTGTTTGGAACAGGAGTGAAACAGAAGGAACCAAAAATGCATGATCGGAGCTGTATTTCAGCTAGAACATTAACAGACATGTAACAGACATGTGAATTAAACTTTTTAACATAAATTCTAATCTTTAAAGTTAGAGTTCTACCTCTGACACTGGAAACTATTTCCATATAATTTTCAATAAAATGTACTCCAGCAACATATTAGAAGTACATTAGTAATAAAAATAATAATAATAATAATAATAATAATACCGTCAAAGATGTTACAACCTGTGTCCTCACCTTCATCGTAGTTGCAGTAGATGCCCATGCGCTCAGGGATGGGGCAGTCCAGCGCACGCGCCTTGTTGTTGTGCTTGGCACTGAGGTTCTGCTGGAGCCAGTTGTTCAGATGGACGCACCAGGAGGCGCTAGTCTTCCCGAGCTGATCGAATCGTCCAAGAGAGCGCAGTGCCACGCCCGCAGCAAACGTCTTGCTCTCTTTATCGAACCGAACTTCCCAGTAGTGCTGTCCTGAGTCGATCATGGTGTCACCTGTGTGTGAAAAAGCACCGTGAGATACACACACCCATCTTTTTGTCATGCTAAATATTTACAGAAATAAAGAAAACAGTTTGGCTAAAGATACAAACAGAACAGACCGTATAAAGATCATATTATCATAAAATATGCCACTTGACACTCTCTAAACCACATCATTTCTCCTTGGCACTCACCCAGAACAGTGTAGGACTCGGCCGTGAAGCGGTCTCGACCCACACGGGCTGACGGCGCTCTCTTTGGAGACATCATGGCCGTCCTGTGGAGACAAACATACATTAACACAACTGAGCAGTGTACACAGACAGAGGCACACATTTCCCTACTGCACCAAATACACTGAACATAACACACATCATATAACATTCCTGCAGTCTACCTGAGCCTCCAATAACGAACTGGAATCCATAATAACTTAAACACATTATACTGAACCTATATAAATATCTATATAAATAAAATAAAATTTAATTGAATAACACAGAAGGATTTGAATATAATAGATCACATTATGCCACGTTGTCTTAAGGCCCCGAGTAAACTACGGTCTTCTTCTGACTGCCAGCCCGAATACGGTTTAATTTGGAATCAGCTTGACCAGTAAATAAAAATAAATTAAATAATAAATAAATAAAAACCAGAATCTGATTTTTGCAAATCTGATCTGAACAAAATTGTGAAGTGGTTTTGAAATCAGATTAAAATTCTTAAAGATGTGTCTCAATTGCAACCTGATGATCTGGTCCAAATGATCAGGAGGGCTGGACCAATTTGAATCCGATTTGAAGATGGAAATAAACAGTTAAGAATTTTGCAGAAAGTTAAGTTGCTCTATGCTTCAGGAGGTCATCAAGGGTCTTCTTTCACTTATTTGCAATATTACCTGTAAGCATATAAAAGCTGTGCCTTTGAATTTTCTGTGCAGCTACTGTATATACAGTAAACTGTGTTTTTAGGAAGAGCATCTGGCGTAACCCTAGGGAAAATAAAAATAGTCCCTGAAAATGGGATTAAGTGAAATGTCTACTATCATGTATGAAGGTGGTTGGGGTGGTGGTGGTGGGGGGGGGTGCCAGTCTGAACAGAGCCAAATCCGCCCTGATCACTTTCAAATAACAGACAATTGGTGCTAAAGATCAGAGTTGTGAAACTGCAGTCTAAACAAAGGCCTAAAGCACATGTGCAACACCTCCCACACAGAAAAAAAAAGTGACTGGATCAGGAGAAATGGGACGGACCGGGCCGGAGAGTGCATGGGAGAGCTGGTTCGGTTCTTTTCCTTGCGGATGTCCTGGATCGGCGTTTTCCCCCCACTGCTGTCCCACTCCACACTCAGGTCCTCCACCTTCAGGTTCTGATGGGCCGACCCCGCGTCCAGCTTAAACACAAACGCTGGAGCGAAGACGAGAAAAGACATAATGAACATTAAAATAGTGAATAAACAGAAAAAAATGCTTCACGATGATACAGTTCAAACAGAAACTTTAGTTCACCCTTTTGACCAAATTAAGAAGTACAGGATGTAGGAATTATATTTATAGTTAGAAATGTATTGTGATTGTTTTCACATTAGAGTATGGTAAGATATTGGGGGATTAAAAACTAAAGCTAGTGTTGGTTTAAAAGTTGGTGAAATGTTGCGGGAGTGTGTTTGCTGTCTTTAGTTGTACAGCAAGTTCACAGCACATCAGCTTAAATGTTTTGCTCCGGTCAATACCTGTATGCCTCGTTAATCTTTAACGCTGTGTGTGTGTGTGTGTGTGTGTGTGTCTCACCATGGGTCTCCAGAGTAACCAGCTCAGAGAACTCTCCTGCTACAGCTTTATTGCACGCCTTCACCCGGAACGTCATGTAACGTGTGTCGAAGCGAAGGCCTGCGCAAACACACACACACACACCAGAGTTACACACAGACCATGTGAAAAAAACATAAAAAGGGAGTGCCATAATATCCCTGGTTCGACCTGTAAGCGTGTACTCTGTTTCTTTAATCCCCTCCACCACCATCCACGGATGTTCCTCTCGAGCGCGTGGTGGCCCCTCGTGGTTGGTTCGCCGGTACTCCAGAATGTAGTGGTCGATTTTAGAGTCTGGTTCCGGTAACGTCCACACCGCAGTGACAGAGTTATCACACACCTGACACTCAGACTCCTGGATCTCTGGAGTAGCAGGAACTACGGAAAGGAACAGTGTTACTGCTGACACCCTAACCCCCCCCAGAAAAAAAAAAAATCCCAAAAGCCTTGACTATTCAAAAAACTCCAGGTATTATTATTTATGAGAAAATGCATAATGGTATGATTGGATCATGTAGCAGGCCTTATTTTATGACATCACAAACCAAGTCATATGTGGCACTGAGCGTTTTTTTTGGTTTGTTTGTTTTTTTGGTTTGTTTTTAAAAGTGTGTTCATTTTTAACTAAAAAAGTCAGTGTGTTTTGGAAAAATGGCTGTTATGTGTGAAACGAACCTGGGAGGAATTTGATGGCCTGGAGCATTTCGCGCTCTTGAGTAAAGTCCACCATCAGGTGACTCATACTGTCACTCGCTTTAGCTTTTAAAGAGAGTCGAAAAGCTGGAGCCATGGTAACACTGCGTGCACACACACACACACACACACACACACACGCAGGGAAAACCCAGTTAAAAAAGTAAGAATTTCAAGAACTTGTTTGGTAAGCATGCACAAATAATCATGAGGAACAGAAAACCTGAAGATTCACAGCACAGAGTGTGTGAGAGGAAGAACACGGAATCCGTTTCCGTAATCAGTCCATAATCATCAAACTTCAGCCAAATGATCAGGCGTGATCATAAGACCTGAGTAATTTAACAGCTGGGCAACACGTTAAGTCTCTTAGTGGCTCTAAGTGGTTTATTTGATGTGGGGTATTCTGTCCGAGGTACAGTAGGGTGAAAAACTCTACACCTCTGCATGGCGTCTTTCATTAAAGGTCCAAATTCTGTGAGTTACAGTACTGTGCAAAAGACCTGACCCCTCCATTTAATCCTTATTTTGCCTTTAAAGACCCAGGCGACTTTCTTTTTTTGTTGAATGCAAGTCTTGAGGGATACTGTATTTCTCCAGGCTTCCTGAAGGTCATTTTTTGTCTCTTATCTCACCTGAGCAGGTTCAGTGGAATGTTTGTTGTTTGTTAAATCTCACCGTGACCTATGAATCATTTAACCTAAAAGAAAACACGGCATGAGGCATGAGCCAGTGAGAAACAGGTGCGGATGATGACAGATGATCAGGCAAAGTGTTTGGAACAGACAGGAGGGGAAATGAGGTTGCTGCTGAGGTTGCTACAGAAACGACTGTTTTTTACATTTCATTTTTACCCACTTTGCCGCCTGTCACAGTAAAACATTTGTTCCTGTTTCCTTAATTTAAAGTACGTAATGTAATTTAATATGAAGAAATGGGAAGGCTTTTGCACAGCACTGTATGAACAGTACACACGAATCAGAACTCATGTTGGAATTGATTGATTTGAATTCATAAATGTCTTAGTTTATATGCATGCAGATTTTTTTTTTGCTGTTTACGAGATATAAATCGTCTCACATTTAAAGTGTTCGCTCTAAACTCCTCTCATACACTCTGCTTCAACATGATCAGGTAAAAACCACTACACTACATACTAAGGTGAGCGGAAATAAATGAAGAGACAGAAAGTGGTGATGTAGGGAGAGGGGGAAAAAAAACAGGGAGGGAACAAGACACAACGAGAAGCCTTTGCTAGCTAGATGAGGATGATGATGATGATGATGATGATGATGTGTGAATTGTTGTGCAGTTTAGGGCATGTTCTTACATCCCCCCTTGTTTTACACGTTTATTTTTAGCCGAAAGAGGAACAGTCATGCTGTTAAATAGCCTCAAGACCAGGCTTAAGATTAAAACAAACAAACAAACAAAAAAAACCTGTCCTGCTGTTACAGTAAAGTAACCGATGAAGTGAAGTTACTGTAATGCTGTAGTTGATTATTTTCCTATAACAGCACATTTTATTTATTCTGCATAAAACAATCATGCATTAAAAAAAGACACATTGTATCTGTTTATAGGTTCATTTAATGTAGTGTAGCTCTAATAAAACCAGTTAGTTCCTGTTCCACGTACGTTACAGCAGCTATAATGTAGATGTCGCTTCCTCACCAGCTTCTTATTTTTATCTTTTTGGATTTAATAAAACAAAAATACAAAGCTTGCTGTGTTACTGAGGAACTGCAAAAAAGCCTAAACTAATTTGACCTGAAGATGTCTGAAAACATACAGTTACAGCTACAAAGCACTGACACTGGAGACTCCTTCTATTATTCATGATTCAAAAATTACACTTTGAATTGGCAAAAATGTTGCCAATGTTCCTGTGTTGCCATTGTATAACACAATGCAATGAGCGCATTAATATAAACCTGCACAACTATCAGTCCTGCTGTTATAGAGAATTCATCAACACCTTGATAAATTTCAACCATGTCTGTTCCCCTTTAGGAGTTTACAAGGGTAAGGACTAAATAGTGCATGGCTCTGAATACAACTCAGTAAAGACGCGGTGTGTTCCAGGTGTACTGTACCTATCCTTTATGTCTTTTGCCGCCTGAAAGCAGAGAAGAAAGGAGAAAAGAGAAGGAGAGAGAAAAACAGAAAGGTGGAGAGACAGGGGGCGAGAAAGAATTAAACAATACATCAGTTATTACGAGCACGGAGACAGCAGAGACGACCGCTGACGGGAAACAAGCACCACTTTGTTACAGTAATTATGTCATGCTTAAGTCATAGCCGTGTTACTGCAGCAGGGCACGACAGCAGAGAGAGAGAGAGAGAGAGAGAGAGAGAGAGAGTTACATTAAAATATATATTTCAAAAAGAAGGTACAAAGGGATTGCAAGTCCTTCATCAGGAAAGTGTTTTCATTTTCTACATTTTTAAACATTAATGTAAATTTCTCCTATGGAGTCATATAAAAAAAAATGCATTACATATGAAATAGGAATAAACTCTAAATGTAAAAATTAACATTATTTGCATTTTTTTGGACTGAGTACCCGAGTACTTTATGTTCATTTGATTATTTCTTCCATTTAATAAGAAAATAAGAAAAAAACAAAACAAGACTTTTTAAAGGGTTAAAGCTTTAAAACAGTAACTAAAAATAAAGGCTTTCAGAACCTGGTGTTAAATTATTAACCAATTTACAGAACTCAGATAAGTAAATTAGACCCCGCTGTTAGTGTCTAATGAACCGCTGATATAAATCAATAGAAATAAAGTTGCTAGATGTCGATGATAAAGAAAAACAACTTAGAATCTATAAAAAATATATTTTATAACCTATAATTATTTAGCATTTTAATTAGCATGGGCTGTGTGTAACTGGGTCAAAATTATGAATTTGTGATTTCAAGTCTTTGTGCTACAAAACAAGAACATAATCTATTATCATAATATCCATCATAATTTACCATTTTTCTGTGCCACAAAAACAAATAAAAAGTTTTCCCACTTTTATTTCAAATAAACATGACCTACACTTAGCACTGAATCTGGCCTTTAAATGCACGCGGTGGAATCAGAGTTTTATGTGTTGTATCGGGAACGTGCAAAAAAAAACGCAACCTGCTCACTCCCTCACTCCCTCACGCACTCACTCCCTCACGCACTCACTCCCTCACGCACTCACTCCCTCACTCCCTCACGCACTCCCGCACGCACTCACTCACTTACTCACTCCCTCACGTGCGCGTGTTGCACGTAGACACTGAAGGTACATAATCAGGGAAATTCCCGCGCATACTCTGAAATCTAACCCTGATGGTGACCCTGGCTTCATTCACAGAAGGAAATATTTCCAAGTGGGCGTGTACCTGGGTGAAGCCGTCCGTCTCAGATGAGCAGAGCGTCTGATTGGCCAATTCGAGCAGCTCCTCCGAACTCTCCAGGGCTTTTGTACAGGCGCTCAGCTGATTCTGACGAAACATGATGAAGAAAAACACACTTACCAAACATAGTGTTAAATGCTTTGGTGCAAGATGATTGCAAATATGTATATAATTGTAGGATTTTGCAGAAATGGCTCATTGCAAGTATTCAGAGATTAGCTGTTCTGGTAACATTTATAGCTTTATTATTATTTTTTTTTTCGAATAAACTACTTTTGTGTAAAATCTAAATGAACATTAATTAATTAACCTTTTTGTTCAAAATTTAGCTAATTTTTAATAATGCACTGTTTTGCAGTATTTTTAAACACTATCTGAAGCTGTTTTTTATTTGACATACACTACCTTATGGAACACGGGAAGTTCCTGGACAAGCAGCGCACCCTAGTGGTGTGGACATTTTCATATCGCTCCAAGAACCAGAGTTGCGCAACTTTTGAGGAAAAACATTAATAAGCTGAACATTTACAGATTCATGATAGCTCGCTTCTGCTAGGTGTCATTTTTTTCTTCCGTTACTTAGCAACAGCATCCGTTTGACTTTAATCATGTAAATGCTGAAAGGGGTGTTTTTTTAGACTTCAGGGGTTAAAAATATAATTTTACAAGCTGCATGTGAGAGCAACATGAATTCCATATGATCTTACAACAAACTGGATCCAAATACATGAAATGATTTCTTTTGATGATTATTTCTAAAATCCAATGTCTAATCTGTGTGTGAAGCTCAGACTGAAGGTCATAAGAAGGATTATACAGAGACAGGTCATACATCCTTGAGGTTCAGTTAACTTAACTGTGTGTGTGTCTCACAGTCGTCTCACACACTCTCCAGGTGTGTGCATTTCTTCTAGTGAATACTAAACACTCATGCATATACATGACGTATTCATTAGCTACCACCATTATCAGAACTACATTTAAAATTCCAAACCTGAAGCTGCTCACACAAAGGAAACACACACACACACACACACACACACACACACACACACACACCTGCATCAACAGAACTGAAAAATGTGTCTGTTATCAAAGGAGTAGGTACTACAGTAACTAACTTGCACTGCACTGGATTTGGTGCTGTGTGATGTGCTGTGATTGGCTGATTGAGCTGTCAATCAAGCTGAAGGTTCGTTTACATCACCTGTCATTGGTGTTACTGTTAAAGTAAATGTAAAACTGTAAATGTAAACTGTATGAGTAAAGTGTTAGTGATGTTTATAGCTATTGTAATTTTATCACTGGTGGATGCATATACACACACACACACACACGCACGCATACACGCGCACACACGCACGCACGCGCACGCACGCACGCGCACACGCACGCGCACACGCACGCGCACACGCACGCGCACGCGCACACACACATACACACACACATACACACACACATACACACACACAAAACTCGGTTAATGAGGTCCAGTTATGCCATTTTAAAGGTTGCTAATATTGCTTAATGAGTCTCTTCAAACAGGATAACATGTATGTAAGGTCAAAAAACACTTCAGTTTTCTCTAAAAATAGATTTCATTTGACCCCATATCTAAATGATTCGTAAACGACTCGTGTGAAGCAGCTCGAAGATTCAGTCTGTCTAAACCCCTCCTTTCCGTGAGCCCTCACTGCTGTGATTGGTCAGATGGCGCGGTGATTTATGATTGGTCTACAGCTACAGCGTGTGTCGGAAAACGAAACGCCCATGACCATAACTGAACGACGGCTCTGGAGACGCGTCAATACATAGAAAAGATGGCGTCAGTTTTACCGTTTAACGACCAGCTAATTTTATATTAACTGTGGCTACAAAACTCGAGAGGTCTTTTATCTTTGTGTCGTGTTGCGTTAAAAGGCCGGCGAGCAAAAAGGACAAACACAAATAAGTAGATGAAGCAAACGTGTATTATACAAATATAAATAAAGTAAACGGAAAAAGGTGCACAACAACCAAACAAAGATATAAACAATATTTACAAACTATATATAATAAACGGTGTGTGTATGTGAACGCGAGTGAGTGGAAAATGTCCGAAGTCACACGTGTTTATTGTACGTGTGTAATCCCAGTATACCGAGTATGGTTCGATCTCACCGGGGTTAATAAAGTCCGGGAGGCCGATGACGGAGGGTGAGAAGTCCGGGGAATATGTCCAGTCAAAGATAATCCGGTTAAAAAGTCTTCGAAAGAAAATGATCCACAACAATCTCTCCTTCTCTCGTCCAAACAAACATTATGCAAATATGTTACGGAGTGACGTGGATCCGTAACAGAGTAAAAACAGATTTGATAACGACTCGTTTAGGCGAATGTGAGCCGATTCTTTTTTTTATAGACAAAAACTCCATTTATCGTGCACTGTCAGCGTCACAGATAGTGTAGATAGTTTATGTTCACACACAGCTACATGACACACGGCATGAAAGAAAATATTTGAAAAAGCATAATAGGACCTCTTTAAAGTTGATAATTGATATTCGCTTGATAATCAAATCAATTTTTCCTTAAAGGTCAGTTATCCTTGCTTCAAAGTATGCGCGTCCCAACAGAGTGGGTGTGGCCTTTACGTCTGTCAGTCACAATAAAGAAGGGCTGGAATGTGTGACTGTCAAATCTGCATTCGAAACCACACACAATAGCCCAGCTGACCACATTATTAGGTCTGATTATGTAAACTAGGAAAATGCAGTAACAGTAAATGGGCGGGGCTTATAGAGTGTGACGCATTTCCAGGTTGCGTATTCATTACGTCTGGAGTTATTGATCTGGTGATACGTTCAGAGACTCCAGTGGCTTTTTCTGCAGTCGTGATCATTTTTGTGGACTCATCAAGCAGAGAAATGTGACACTCAACAGAGCGGAAAAAAATGTTTCAAACGTGTTTTTTTTTTAAATTAGAATTCAGCCCTGACCTGCAGCTCATATGTACGACCGGCGCGCTCCTGTTTGATTCGGGTCATCATCCCCTCCTTCAGCTCGTCCAGAACAGCATGCAGGGAGCTGAACTCAGACTCCAGATCCTCCTGAACACGGGTGGAGTTTGCCTACACACACACACACACACACACACACACACACACACACAGGGCCAGTGAGTAGAGCTTTGGCTCGTGCCTGGCGTTCATCAAGCTGATGTCTTTAGTTCTGAAACGTCAGTAGTGAGAGCGCTGCACTCGACAGCTTCTGCACCTCATTCATCACATCAGAGAGGTACTACACTGTGCAGTGCGATTTGTGTAAAGATTAAAGACCCTTTTACAGGAAAATCACCAACAACAGACAGGTGTAATAAAGCAGACTTACTGTTTCCATCGTGGCAAAAACAACATGTGTTAAAATATTTTACATTTATGGTTAAGTTTTGTGGGCGTGGCTAAAAGTTAACATACTACCGTGATTATGTCTGATTGACATTTATCATCATACAGTACAACCATAAGAATGGACAAAATCAGTATTCAGTGAGCGGCGCAGTGGTAAAGAGCTCGCGCTATCATCCAGAGATCGCTGGTCCGATCCCCGGGTGATGTTGTAGCCTCCCGAAGCCGAAGGTCTAGAGAGAGCTGATTGGCCGAGGTCTTTTAGAGGGGTGGGATGAGAAGCACTTAGTGCTCACACATCAATTACGGCTCTATAGCCGATCAGAGGCGTCTGTGAGCTCACGCAAGCGAAAGGAGCGGATGGCGCTGCCCTCCGAGTGCGTTACACCACCCCCATCGGTGCGTGAGCAAGCAGTTCAAAAATATATGGATTGGAGGAAACATGTGATAGTCTTTAGCCCTCCAGACTAAGTGGTAGTGGTAGTAGTAGCCTTAATATGGAGCCCCCTAGTGACGAAAGAGAAATTGTATAGAACTAAATTAGGGAGAAAGTCTGGAAAAAAAATCCCTTAATTTCTCTATATAATCCCCTGCTACACTAACGTACTTATCCTGGTATTTCACTAGCGCTTGGATACTTTTCAAGGATCAGGCTTCCACTCGCTGAATGTAAAGGACTGCATTAGGCTCAGAGCCACCGCGGCCGCGATCGCCATTCATGGACGTACAGCCTTCTTTAAAACGTTGGCACCGTCCAGGTGTTTTACTGCAGCTGAGAGTCTCATTACCGGACTGGGTTTTATGTCAAGTCAATCGATTTTACTCCTTTATTATCCAAAAATATCACCACAAGTACCAGTTTGACTTGAACGCCCCTCATATTTAATCCTCACCAGTATAGCCGAGATCCTTAACCGGGCTGTAAGAGAACCTTTCAGTATCCGAGTCCTGCTTAATGGTTAACAGCCTAGGTTTCAGTGATCTACAGCCTTGAGGAAGAATGTTAACAGTTTGCTAGTCGCTGTTGCTCAGTGTCTCCTGCACACACACAAGTTTCCCATCAGCTTAGAGCTAGATCATTAACCACAGACAGAGAGGCAACTGAATGTTGCAGTAACTTAATGATCGGTATAAAGGCATTTATTTGTGCAAAGCCAATAAAAAAAAGGACAATTTAATCATAATATTAATATTATGTCATCATGTTTACTAACCCCTATATGGTATAGGGAATAAACATCCAAATGTCCATAATTAAACGCATTTATTAATTTCAGTCCCCTATCAGAAAGCCCTTTCCAAAGTCTTCATGTAAATGTGTTTTGTTGTGCGTTTCCTGCTTGTGTTCATGTTTACATTATTTTTATTTATGGCTATAAAAGGGAGAAAAACCTGTTTGTGATTTGACTAAACTGGATGTGCAATTATGGTTAAAAAAAAAGATTTCTGCATAAACACAAATTGACAAAGCATAAATTACAGTATGTTTCATAATTAAGTTTTAAAAGTTCATTAGATTATCCTCCCAATCCTGATAAAAACATTCCCAGTGAGTGGCATGACTTTGTACATGGATTTTGGTGTCTTTTCCCCCTCATACCTCCAGATTCTGTAGATTTTGCTTCAGACAGCAGATGAAGTTCTGGATCTCCTCATTCTTTAGTGCCAACGTGTTGACGATCTTTTGGAGCGACTCCTGTAACACACATGCATGGAATAAAAACCCATATACAGTCACTCGGCCAAACGGGATCTGTCTGGTTGCACTGGATTAAGTCTGAGAAAAAAAGTGAGAGAGCTGAATTAAAGGATACGGAGGTTTACAAAACGTCAAATGCAGTAAGGACACAGGACAGAGTCAGGTGTCTGTATGTGAGTCTTGTGATGGGTGAGTAGATATATTTATATAGAACAGGGTCACGACAAGATGTTCAATTTCTAACAGTGAAATATTAAACTCTTTTCCTATAATGAAAAAGAAATAATAGTGTCACCAAATAGTGTTTAGGAGAAACGGCAGCAGTTACTAGTCTACACATGTCCTAGATTATCACACTGCTACCAGTTCATCAATGACTGAACAGGCCAGTCTCCTTATTCATCATGATTGTTGGAGCATCGTTTATATTTTATCTTTATCATCAGTTAACGGTGTCAAATAATACTAAATATTGTTTCATTTCATCTTCGGTAAACCTCACAGCAAATTTACTTTTATACGAGTGACACTTAAAATACCAAAACACTTTCCTTTGGTTTTAACTTGGTTTGTTTCTAGTTTTCATACAGAGTCCCCACAAAGCAGAAGTGTGTGAGAGTCTTGTGATGGATGAATAAATATGTTTAGTTAGAATCGGGTCCCAACAAGTCACCTGACCGCAGGGTGTGTTAAACTTTTTTTGTGAAAGTATGTTGTGGCTGTTATAAGCTATTATACAGCTATATTTAATCAATAACTACAAAATGAGATGTCTTTGTCTGAATAGAAAATAAATCACCCAAATGATCTTTTTTAAAAATAGTTTTGATTTAAAAATTGATCTTTTCATATGAAAGAGACGAAGAGCTCATTTACAGACATAATACCATGTGTATCAATATAAACAAGAATGAAACTTCTTATAATTGACCAAAGCAAATCTTGTGTGTGTTTGACACAACCTGGGTTAAAATCGTTTTTGTCAAAGCTTTAGCAAAACGAATCAACAGGTTCAGGTCCAGCTTCTTTGCAACAACTATTACCCAGCTAAACTCAATACAACACTGCTGAACCAGTTAAACCACTGACACCCCATTACCAATCTATTATGATCTATTATAAAAATGTAATATTAAATCAAGATAATTATAACACTGCGGTACTTATAGAATCGCAATTGTAATCGAATCGGCATCGAGATAATATCTTGATATTATTGTATCGAGAGGTGACTGGTGATTCGCGTCCCCAATACATGCTGTACTGTAGACGGTCAAGCCATTAAACCTTGTTGAATTGAATTGATTAGTGACCGGTTATCACAATAATCATCCGAGGTGCTCCTTTTAACAAACATATTTTAATGTTAGACAAAATACAAAAATGTGAATACTTTAAATACACACCAAGTATTGTTTTTTTAAATACATGCACAAAAACCCTGTATAAGGGTGCAAATGTGCAGGGATGATGATGATGCTCCTCCACGCCCTGAGCATCCTGAGACCATACACCGGTCTGCTTTGACATACAGAACCTTTAGACTAATAATCAATGCAGAAACACTATATGATGTAAAATGTTCATGCACATTATTAAAGAAAAAGTACAGAATAGAGTAATTGTTAATAAGACTAATACAGAGCATATGCTTGAGCTCATACCACAATATTAATGATAATGCACATGCATTTTCTAAGTTTGAATTTGTGTGTGTGTGTATATATATATATATATATATATATATATATATATATATATATATATACTAAAAGAGAGAGAGAGAGAGAGAGAGAGAGAGACTTTACTCTGTGTCCCTGTGTCCTGTCCTGATGGGAGGCTGCAGTGAGAATAAAGCTGGGAGCCTCATGCAGCAACTCTGCTTGCTCTCTTTGTTATCTCCAAAACACCATAAACGCTTTTAATCTCTTATCTCACCCACCTTTTGCTCGTCCATGTCGCAGCACCGTCACTCCGGCGTCCAAGGAGTGCTTTAATAGGATTTAATTGTTTATTTATTTGTATCCCAGAGCCTGCGGAGCGGCTTCAGCACTGATGATGCTGTTACAGAGCGCAGAGATCAGAGGTGCGGCATTACGTCATCGCCGGTACCGGAAGTATGTTTTTTATTGGATTAAAAAAACAAAACAAACGTTTCAATTATTAAGTTAATTAATGAGTAAGAGTAAATATTTTTGCATATCTGTTTTTTTTTTTTTTTTACAAAATACATTAAAATAACCAATAGAGAACAAACTTCAAAAGATAGTTTTGTATTTGCGCAGACGTTAAAGCCAGGCGACGTTTGAACCAATCACATACAAATGTCTCATCCGGGCACTTCCGACTACATACAAATGTCTCATCCGGGCACTTCCGACTACATACAAATGTCTCATCCGGGCACTTCCGACTGCCCACCCGCTAGCTCAACCAGCTAGTCTTATTTTCTTATTATTTTTTTAAATAAAAGCTTTATTACATTTTATTTCTCTATATACTTATTAAATAAATAAGTCTTGTCTAATTAAACGAATAAGACGTTATAACTTCGTAAATACAAATAAAACCCCAAAACAGACCATTAATTGCTGTGTTCGAACTAGGCTAATAGTTAGCGTATATTAGCCACTTAGCCGATGAGAGGAATGTGTTTATGGGACGTGTAGTTTTTAAAACGTGTCAGGACTACAATCAGTAAAAATGTCTGTATTGTTAAATAAACACAACAAATAAATCAAATAAAGTCACAAAAATAAACCTAATGAGGCTACAAAAATCTTTTGTGGGCATGCGTGGTGCAAGCAAGTTTTCAGCTTTAAACCTGAAGTCAAACAGCTTTTGTCCGAAAATATTGCTAAATATTTTGTTCAATAAAAATAATAATAATAATAATAATAATAATACACATATATTTTCCTCCAGCCCCCAGAAAGAGTTCACTCTATAAAGGAAATATAATCTGACAAATAATTAATACATCTGTCACACATAAATAATAAATATTTAACAGTATAATGTGTAGTACAATGATAAAAACATAAATTCTGACTAAATTGTAAGTAGATATACTGTTACAGGGCTTTATGTCTAAAGCTGAATGATGAAAACCATCACAAGCACCGTACTAGATCAGGGTTTTGTTTTGTTTTTCAGAAAAATCAATTGAAGTGATTTTCAATTGAACAAGTCTGACAGTAATCATGGCTTTGTGTGGCGAGTAAAATTTGACCTAGCTTTCCAAAAAATCACAGTACATCCATAATTTAGTAAGGAGGGGAATTAGTTTATCACTTAGGACCAGGTTTGGACAGCATTTTGTATTTACTTCAGTTATCCATGTGTAATATTCAAATTAATTTAAGGATCTCAATCATTTAAGTGTGTAAGACAGATATGCAATAAATAAATAAATAATCAGTAAGGGGCGCAAATACTTTTTCTTGTGTGTAAAGCTGAATGATGGAAACAATCATCACAATCACCATACTGGGAATACTGAAAAAAAGTAAGCACTGCTATCCACAAATGCTAACAGAGGATTAAATTTTTATTCATTTAGTGCTGCAAAATTGAGACAGAACCAGTGGAAGCTTGGTTAGGACAACCTTGGTGATCATAATATAAAATAAAAATAAAATAAATCTTTATTATTCCTAAGGGGAAATAGCAGTTATAGACCTGCAAGGTCTGTGATTGGTGATTATGGAATTGATAAAAGTTTAGCAGATTGTGAGAATGGGATTGGGAGGAGTTTAGCAGCTGGAGCCGTTGTAGCTAGAGAACTGGGAGGAGTTTTGAAATGTAACTCGTGGTGATAATGGAATTGGGAGGAGTTTAGAAGTGTCAGTCATAGTGACTGAAGAATTGGGAGGAGTTTAGAAGCAGTAGTGATGGTGATTATGGAACTGAGAGAAGGTCAAAAGCAGTAGCTGTAGGGCTGATTGAATCGAAGAGACTGGATCTCGTCGACAGGGTAGCAGAGATCGTTCATGCGTCTAGCACGTCGTTCTTCCATCAGCAGCCTGCGAGAGCGCTCGCGAGCAGCCTGTTGCTCCTGCCGCTTTTCCATCCGCTTTCTCCTTAACCACCTGCACAAACACACACACCTGTACAGTACACCTTTCTACTACCTGTACCTTATACAAAGAAGAATAGTGATTAAACACTATTTAAACACAGATTACCTATAATGCATTTTGACATCTGTAAGGAATGTGTAGACAGCACTACATTTGGAGCACAAGAAATGTCAAAATCAAGAACATTTATGAAACTTTTATTAATAAACTAAATAGCTTTGGGGTGGCATCAGAAACTCCACTTCATCCCACCATGCCACTGGTGATTATAATTCCACTAAGGGCTCAAGACAGATTGTTAAATTCCTTACAGATGATCCTGAACAATTATACTACATAAATATTTATAATTGTATAGTGACACATTTTACTCCCGAATCCTAAAATCTGAAGTGAATCAGACGAGTGTTAGTGTTAGTTAGTATGTGTGTTGTTGACTCACAGTCTGAAGGCTTTCGCACTCTCCTCCGGTTGGTGCATATAGCTGCTGCTCTCCATCTCGAGTCTCTTCATCTCCTCCAGCTGTTGCTCCTTCAGCTGCTGCTGCTTTTTCCTCTGCAACCAGAGGTTAAACGCCTCATCAGCATCGCAGCACTCCTTCTGTGTACATCCAGAGACACAGATACATATGCCACATTGTAAACCAATCTTACACATACACATGCACATTCAATACAATAGCTATTATGTTTAAATGTGCTAGAACTTTCTGTTACACATCTGTTTGTTAGGAATGTTTTGCTGGTGCGCACCTTTCCATTCATCCTCTCAATCTCCTGAGCTCTCTGCACTCTCCTCTCCTCTCGCACCTGCTGCCTCTTCTTCATCAGCCACGACCTGAACGCCATCTCGTTCTCTTGACGCTTCTGCTCTTCCTCCTCACGCCGCCGCTCTTCCTCCTGGATTTTACATTTAACACAGGATCTCAAATCACGAAAATTTGTTGTAAGTAATGTAAAGTGATTTTAGACCCACCTCTCTGGCAAGTTTTTCTCTCCTCTGCTGTTGTTTGTTCAGCTGCTCTTTCTGCTGTGGCGAGAGGGAAAAGGTGGCATGTGATGAAACCCCGCTAGCTGACTGAACCCTACGCTTGCTGCCGTTTCTAAACACAACCTTTTGCGTGTTGCTTGCTGAATTAGGACGCACCCGCGGTCGTTCTGGAGGCCTGGGCGCATAGCGAGGCTCGGCGGTAGATGACAAACACAATTTCGTGGAGGGGGACGGACTCTTAACAGGTTCTCGTTGAGTCTCAGGTAGAGGCGGGAGCAGACTCTCCACCTCTTTTAGACTTACAAGGTCAAACTTTCCATCCTTCTCCACAAGCACTCTTCCTTCTCTTGCTCCCTCTCTGTGTCCATCACTTTCCTCCTGAGAGGAGATCTTCAGCTTCAGCATGTGTTCCGAAACGTCTCCCGGGCTGTCCTCTAGGTCGCTAGCAGGGACCACCAGGTCCACGAGAGTGTCTTTAAATTGCAGACGGCGGCGACGCGTCTCGTCCGGCGCCTCCTCGTCCTGCAGCTGCCTGTTCGCCTGCTCAATCTTCTGCTGGATGGATTTCTTCTCTTCATTAACCTCTTCGTCATCCTGCTCATGTTTAGAGTCAGCGCTGACATCTAACAAATCCTTCAAAGGGTCCATGGGCATTGGCCATCTTTCATTATCTCCATCGTCATCTGTGGCACTTTTACTCTGCTCTTCCTCCTGTTCCTTTTCTAGTTCCTCCTCCTTCAGCTCATGGTCTATCTGGGACTCAATGTCATCTTCATCCTGTTTCAGAAAAAGCAGGAGAGGCTAAGTGCTGAATGGAATACATACATTTTAAATGGTGGGGTATTTTCCAGTAATCGAATATATGTAATACACTGTGATATTTAAAATATAGTGCTATATGAAAACACTTTGGGTGAGTGCAAAGGTTTGTAACCTCTTTGGTTGCTGGATGAAAAACAATGAACCTCTGTTTTCCTGTATATTCTACATACAAAATTTTATATTTATTTATTGGCATCAGCAGCCATCAGCTTTCTTTATTAACAATTGCATATTTTTGCGTCCTTTTAACCTTTTGCTCTAGTTAGTTACTTAGACCTCATTATGGACACTAATGATTTAAAAACCCAACATGTTTAATTTATTAACTCTTATTTAAGGCGTTAAAAATTCAAGAAGTCGAGTTACAGGTCAAAGGAGATCAGAAAGATCAGCTCCCACAGCCCCTAAAGTTAGAAAGTGAATCTTTTTTCATGTGTGTTCGTGTGTAGAGCATGTGCAATAAATTTACAGCGAGTGTACAGTATGCAATACACAAATAAGAAACAAGCACGAGCATGTACTGAGAGTATGAAATCCATCCCCCCTACACACACACACACACACACACACAAACACTCTTTCACAGAAATGCAGAAACTATGTCTCAGTGCAATACATTATTAAACGGAGCCTCTTTATGTATCTGTCTCCATTTTCAACACACACACACACTCTCTCTTACCTGCTCCTCGTTCTTGCTTTCTTCGCTGATCAGCCAGTCCAGATCTTTCTCAAAGTCGTCCTCATATTCCTCTTGAATGTTACTGCTCACTGCCACGCTCATCGCTCTCTAAATAAAAGCCAATAATGAATTCATAAATATGTTTTTTACAGAGATGTTTATACTGTATAAATTGCATGGAAGGAGTCTCCAGTATCAGCGCTATGTAATAGTCGGAGGTAAAGCTATAAATTAAAGTTTTCTGACGCCTTCAGGACAGAAGTGTTTACACTATCTTTCACTTTCTCAGCAACTTGACAAGCTGTGATTTCAGAGACCTGTTTCGAGGACGTTCCACAATATAATATAAAAATTCACATTTTCGGCACACGGCTGTGGATGAAAAGATAAAACACTCCATCATCATCTTCATCATCTTCTACAATACTTATTCTGTACAGGGTCATGGGGGGGGCCTGGATCCTATCCCTGGAGACTTCCAGCATAAGGTAGGGTACTCCCTGGACAAGGTGCCAATCCATCACAGCTGAATTAGGTCAGTGTTTAAACAGATGTAAGAAGACGTCTAGGTCGACTCTGCATGTTTTCATTTTAACAACAAATTGGCATAAAGATATAGTGTGCAATGAATATGTCTCAAAATAATTTTGATACAAATTTAATTCAATACATAATAAATGCTTAGGGTGTAAGGAAAGCTTCTTCATGTACAAAGTGTTATCAGCTGAGAATTTGTTTTTTTTAAATAATACAGATTGTATAATACTGTATGTTTACACTATTTCATACTATTTAATATATTAATAATAATAATAATAATAATAATTATTATTATTATTATAATCACAACTCGTTAAGTTTTACATTGTCTGTAACACTTTAATATATATTTTTTTATTTTGTTACATTTAGTCAAAATGTGTCTCAACACTGCACCACTGCGCGCGCGCGCACACACACACACACACACACACACTCTGTCTCACTGCAATGAAACTCACCTGCTCTGTTGTCCTGTGTGTTATGGAGAGCAGAAGAGATTCTGCTCCTAGAGTAGACTATTTAGCAGTCCACTTCCTGTGTGTGTGTGTGTGTGTGTATACAGTAGAAGTTAATCCTCTCCAAGCTGCCTGTCGCCATAGAGACGCAAAACACGGCCGGATGCACACCACGCATGCGCACACGAGTTTTGTGGAAATTTAATAAGGCGAGTGGCTTCATCCAATCAGAGCAGGTGAATAAAACCCGCGCGCTTAACATCCACGAACGGGATCAAAGCGATTTGCAGTAAATACACGTTGTTTAGGGTCATTCAACTGTAATTCATTCTTTTAAAATAATAATACGCGTTGGTGTCGGTTAAAGAGTTTGTAGAAATAATTAAAAGGTTAAATCTAAAAATAATCCGCTGATCTTTCCACACATGAGAAATGGAAAAAGTAGATCAAAGGATAAAGATGAAGTTTTGTCTTAAAACCACTCCAGCGTGTTAAAATTCACTTATACCACTTCAGCGCTGTTATTTCAGCCAAAGTGTAAATATGAACTAATCCCAGTCAAAATATTCACTTTATCTTTTCTAATTAATATCTATTGGTGCAGGTGTTTGTTTACATTGAGACAGTAGCGCATTAGTAGATTATTTTACAGTAGATTATTAAATCCCACACATAACTGTTCATAACATCACTTTTACTCCACGTTTAGATTCACTGATGGTGCAGATTAAACTTCAGCCAGAGATCTAAGGACTGCAGGAGATTCAGTCAATTCTGTCCAGACAGTTTTGTGTGATGCTTCGACAAATTCGGACAGAAAAAGACTGGAGGTTTCGCGTCCTCCAATGTATGGAACATAAAGATATACTTTAAAGTGTGAGTTAATGTACAGACAAAACATTTCTTTTATTATTATATAGATAATAATATTAATAAGACCCTGCCTTTAAATAATATTAATAATTGACTGCATGTCATTCTAATCTTATTACATCCTGCACTGCACCACATTCCTCCCATCCTCCAGCACTGCTCCACAATCTCTCAGGGATCAATGAAGACATGCATTTAAACATGCTTTCTAAATTTCCTCCAGATGTCTATATGGCCAAGTCACTGGCAATCTGTGAAAAAATCTGTTTCTAAGGTATTTGGGTTAACATCTCATCCCAACGTGTAAGGATATAGCTAATGATGGAAACCTCACTCTGTCACCGTTTCATAAAGTCACTCTGGATGAGGTTGACTGCCGACCTAAATGTAATTGCAAATGGAATTATATATGAATTTAAGAATTATATAAAATATAAACATTATAAATTCATATATAAGTCCATATATACTGCTCAAAAAAATAAAGGGAACACTTAGTGCCAGCTTGACTTGAAGGCCTCTCATATGTGTAGGCATGGTTCAAGTCAATCTACTACGTTTTTCCTTCATTTTTTAAGCAGTATATATACTGCATATACAGTAGGCCTATATCCCGCAAGCCACCGCACCCAAAGAATTCACTGCCAACGTCCTGGTGCCAGGCACCACCACAGCACACCCCCCCCCCTGTTGTGGACCCCCCTTTTGTGGAACCCAAAACCTAAGTGGTCATAATGTTAAAGTTTTTAATGTTATGGCTGAAAGAATAAAATCATATTGAATTTAAACAATATAGATAAAAGTACATGACATTAGCTCATAATAAACTTCATAGTTCAAATCTGCATTTAAATTATGACGTAATAAACATCAGAGTTTAATTCAGTGTGACAGCTTTTTAAATTATGACCTAATAAACATAATAATTTCAATCTGCATAACGAAGATTTAAATTATGATGTAATAAACATCAGAAATTAAATCTGCATGAAAGTTGCTGCTTGTTAGTTCTGCTGGTGTCGAAAGTGACGCGAGTGTGATTGAATTACTTTAAAATTGACAATTTGTATTTAGAACAAAATGAGAGAAATCGTTCATCTGCAAGCTGGTCAGTGTGGGAATCAGATTGGTGGAAAAGTAAGTTTAATGTCTGAACACAACACAATTTAAAGGAATGTGGTCTCACTTGGTTATTAATTACTTTTTTAACAAAGAACTTCAAACTTTAAAAAATAAATAAATTCTGTTTTAGTTTTGGGAGGTGATCAGTGATGAACACGGAATCGACCCGACTGGGACGTACCACGGTGACAGCGACATGCAACTTGAGCGGATTAATGTGTATTACAATGAAGCCACTGGTAAATCCAGCTATTCATAGCATAGCAAGGTTATGGTATAACAATTAAAATGACTGTAATTAAAGTGTGTACTTTGGTGTCTCAGGTGGCAAGTATGTTCCTCGGGCTGTGTTGGTGGACTTGGAGCCAGGGACCATGGACTCTGTAAGATCAGGTCCTTTTGGCCAAGTGTTCAGACCAGACAACTTCGTCTTTGGTGCGTGAAAGTATACATTTTTCCATTTTAATTATTTTAATTTGTAATGATGGCCTGAAACCAAAGCCAACCTCTTATCTTTATCACATTTCAGTAGTTTCAGTATGCATTATTTAGCTGTACTAACCACTTTTTGTCTTTAAATCCTTTACCACAAAAAAAATCAAAATTGTACAAACATTTAAAAATATTTTAAAAATTCTCTAAATGTTCATCTCTCCCTGAAGGTGAACAGAAATCCTTTTTTATTGGTGGCAATATTATTGGTGCCATAAAATAACATAAATTAATATTTCGCCATATAGTTTTTTTAAAAGTTAGATTAGTAACAGGGCCACATTGGGACTTTTCTTATGAAGGAAGTCAAGTGTGAATAAATGCAGGCACAGAGGTCCAGTTTCATGCAAAAAAATGCATACCTAGATAAAACATACACTACCGTTCAAAAGTTTGGGGTCACTTTCTAACTTCATGATGGTTTCTGATTTTTATTTCTTTCTACATTGTAAAGGCTGAAGGCGTCCAAAAATGCATTAATCTGCTTTGAACAGTTGATATTAAGATGTATCTGCTACTTCTGCTCTGTAAAGACTTCATAACGCCTCTAATCTGAGGTGCTGTTAATTGGTGTTTTTTTAGGCTGATAACTCTAAATGAACTTCTCGTCTGCGGCAGAGGTAGGTTTTGGTCTCGTCCTTCTGAGAGCCAGTTTCATTATGGTGCTTGACGGATTTTGCGAATACACTTAACAATACTGTTCTTGCAAAAACTATTACAGAAAGGCTGACCTCTGTGTCTTAAATCTTAAAATAACAACTGTTTTTTTTTTGTTGTTGTTACATAATTACCTAATTCCATATGTGTTATTTTATAGTTTTAAAATCCCCAGTATTGTTGTATAATGTAAATAAATCACTAAACAAAAACAAAGAAATTTGCAAGTGACCCTAAACTTTTGAACGGTAGTGTGTGTGTGTATATATATATATATATATATATGTTTTCTCTAGGAGAACCAAAATATGTCTTAAAGCCTAGAAAGTTCCAAACGTCCAATCAGAGATTTTTTAAGTGGTTTAATTATTTGTAATATGTTTCATTTACATAAAAACCATGAATTAACCGTATTATCCTCTCTTTTCCCAGGTCAGAGTGGGGCTGGAAATAACTGGGCCAAAGGCCATTATACTGAAGGTGCTGAACTGGTGGACTCTGTGCTGGATGTTGTACGTAAAGAGGCTGAGAGCTGTGACTGCCTACAGGGCTTCCAGCTCACTCACTCCTTAGGCGGAGGCACTGGTTCCGGCATGGGCACGCTGCTCATCAGCAAGATCCGTGAGGAGTATCCCGACCGCATCATGAACACGTTCAGTATTGTGCCTTCCCCTAAAGTCTCAGACAGTGTGGTGGAGCCCTACAACGCCACTCTGTCTGTGCACCAACTAGTGGAGAACACAGATGAAACATTCTGCATCGACAATGAAGCACTTTATGACATCTGTTTTCGCACTTTAAAGCTCACAACTCCCACTTTTGGTGATCTCAACCATCTTGTCTGTGCCACCATGAGTGGTGTGACCACTTGTCTTCGTTTTCCTGGACAGCTCAATGCTGACCTGCGCAAACTAGCTGTCAATATGGTGCCCTTCCCTCGTCTGCATTTCTTCACTCCTGGTTTTGCCCCTCTCACCAGCAGAGGAAGCCAGCAGTACCGTGCGCTCACGGTGCCGGAATTAATCCAACAGATGTTTGACGCCAAGAATATGATGGCAGCATGTGACCCGCGCCATGGCCGCTACTTGACCGTGGCTGCTGTGTTTCGGGGCCGCATGTCAATGAAAGAGGTGGATGAGCAGATCCTCAATGTGCAGAATAAAAACAGCAGCTATTTTGTGGAGTGGATCCCCAACAATGTCAAAACAGCTGTGTGTGATATCCCACCAAGAGGGCTTAAGATGTCTGCCACCTTCATTGGTAACACCACAGCCATCCAAGAGATGTTCAAACGTATCTCTGAGCAGTTCACAGCCATGTTCAGAAGAAAGGCCTTCCTGCATTGGTACACAGGAGAAGGAATGGATGAGATGGAATTCACTGAAGCAGAGAGCAACATGAATGACCTTGTGTCTGAGTACCAGCAGTACCAGGATGCCACAGCCGAAGAAGAGGGTGAGCTTGAGGGAGATGAAGATGAGGATGCGGCATAAAGAGTTGCATTGAAAAACATCCTAAATGAGCTTGACAAGAGATCACTTAAAGGCTTAGTAAAATCAAATTGTCAAAAAAACAGAGCACTATGATTAATAGTGAACGTAAGCATTTCCGTACATACAATATGATGAAAACTCAAGGGATTGGGACTAAACAGCATGTGGGGGGCATATACAGTATGTGTTATGATCTTGGGTTGACTGGATAGCAATGTTATGTGCCAAAATAAAAATTTCTAATTGCTTCTCTGATGGCATGGGCATTTTCCAACATAATGACACCAGGATTCATTGGCTTAAATTGTAAAAGAGTATGTTTTAAGGCGCATGAGACATCATTTTGACATGTGATAGATTGGCCACCACAGCTTCCAGACCTTAACTCCATTGAGAATCGTTGGAATGTGCAGAAGAAGGCTTTACGCATTGGCCTGACTTTCCCAAGGAAGATCTTGCAGAGACATTAATGCGACTCTGAACAGAAATAAATATTGTAAAATTGCATAAGCTTATCAAAACTACGCCTTGGCCATAATCAAACTGGCCTGCCAGTGTATAAATCATATTCACATGTTCAACTTCTCAATTCCTGTGTGTTTCTGTTTTTTTGGCATCTATAAATATTGTTATCCTTTGTAAAAATTCTAATAAATGTTTAACATTGCTTCTTCCTTGTTGTTTAATATCATTCTCCCTCATCTTCCTGGTCCAACCTTACTTACAAAATGCATGATGCATGATCTTGTCTTAACTTGTTCTGTGTCTTGAACTCTTTGTTTGCTTTGTGCGGTACTCCCACACACTCCGTCTTGACACATTTCGTCTCAGCACGACTCAAACGTTAAGTACTTCCTTCCCCATCTAAAAGACTCTTAACATTGCATTTTTCTCTCCCTAGTTCATGCTCGACAATCTCGCGTTAGGTGTTTCCCTACTATTTTGACTAGTTTAAATCCATACGCATGACGGCGATTAATAAATCAGTTAAATCTGCATGACAGCAATTTCAATTATGATGTAATAAACATTGTAGATTTATCTGCCCTTTGTTAGTTTTGCTGGTGTCGAGGGTGCCGTGGGTTTTATTGTGTTAGTCTAAAGTTGCTCTTTGATATTTTTGTACTGTGTTTTTAGACTAAATTGTGAGTTAGCCGACTCGCTTGGCTGAAAAGTGTTGGAAACTTTTTTCTTTGTTGAACCAGACATCAGGAGACGTTGGGACCCTACCCAGTGGTCAGGAAGTACATAAAGACAAAAGGTTAATGTCTCAGACACCTGGGCTACCAGACTTGATCCTCTTAGAATGTCATCATCTTTACCTCAAAATGTAAAACTTAATGTACATAACTTTTTAGTTTTATACTATTACGTAAGAACATAGATTTAAAATTTTATAAATTTGTAATCCAAAAAAAGCAACCCCACACATAGTCTCAGGATGCTTTCTGTTAGCATGACGCAGGACTGATGGAAGCGCGCTCAACTTTGCTTCTCCAGACAAGGTTTTTTCTAGATGTCCCAAAAAATATGAAAGTGGATAAATCAAAGAAAATGACTTTACCCCACTCCTGAGCAGTCTAATCCCTGTACAGTACCTATTGGAGAATATTAGTCTGTCTCTGATGTCTTCCTTGGAGAGAAGTGGCTTCTTTCCTGCCATTTTTGAAAAGGTGAGTGCTACCATCAGTCCTGTGTCTTGCCAACAGCAAATCATCCTTAGACCAATTAATTAGAGTATTTGAAGATAATTGACTTTTTGCACAAACTTATTTTAATTGTCAATAAAAGCTTTTTAAACTTATGAAGTTGTAATAATTATACTTCAGCATGGTAACATCTGAAGCAGCAGACATAATACTAATTAATATTTGTTTCATTTCTACAGTACTTTTGACCATGGCTGTAGTATGAAGTCCTTTATTCTGCAAAACCTGCAGGATCTGCCAGGACAAAATTAGAAAATACATTTGCAGTTTCTGCTTTCTGAAGATCTTACAGAACATAAAAAAGTAAAAAAAAAAAACTGAAGTTTGCCACGGAAGTTTCACTTAAGTGGCACACTCCAGCTTCAGAAACTAACCAGGCTGATTTTAATAGCACAACTCTGCAGAGCTAAGTGTCAAAAATTCGCTCATGACGGGCGTGCGGTCAAATGTTTCTCCAATGTTGATGACTCTACCTGTTGTTTAACACTGACCAAGTAAGCCACAAGCTCTGCATTGGATTAGCGGTGAAGTTTGACTTTGTTTGGAATTCCTTCACCTGTCGTCTCTGGGTAATTGTGTGACTGTGGAATCGACTTCCATCCATTCGTCTTCAACTGCTTATCCAAAATCAGGTCGCGAGGGTAGCAGTTCCAGCAGGGAACCTCAGGCTTCCGTTTTCCCAGCCACCTCAGCTAACTCTGACTGGGGCTTCCTGAGGAGTTTCCAGGCCAGTGTGGAGATATCTTTCCACAGAGTTCTTGGTCTGCCCCATGGCCTCCTTCCAGCTGGATGTGCTAAGAACACCTTCCTAGGCAGGCGTCTTGGTGACATTCTTCCTAGATGCCTGAACCACATCAACTGACTCTTTTCCAGGTCCTCCAACCTCTGATATTTAAATCAGTAGCAATTTGCTCTTCCTATGCTTCCTATGCTTCATTCTCTCAATAGCTTAGATTCGTCTTTGACCCTACCACTGAAAGAGGGATCAGTGTCGGGCCCAAGAATTCCCTAATTTTAGCCATGTTTGCTCGACACCCCAGCTTCAGAAAGTAAAAGTCCTGCCACACATTTGTTTCATCCATTAACTAACCAGACTGATTCTAATAGCACAACTCTGCAGAGTTTCAAGGATTCGCTCATGACAGACGTGCGCTCCAATTAACACTGACCAATTAAGCCACAAGCTTTGTGTTGAATTAGCGGCGAAGCTAATTGACTTTGTTTGGCCATTGGGCTTACCACTAAAGGAGTATCCTTCAGTTAATTTTAAGTCAAAAGCCTCTCCGTGCTTTCTGTTCAGACCAGATAACTTTGTCTTTGGTGCGGGAAAGTATATATTTTTAATTTGATTTTTAATCATTATGAAGCATCGATTATGAAGCACTTTATGACATTTGTTCTCGCACATTAAAGCTCACAACTCCCACTTTTGGTGATCTCAACCATCTTGTCTGTGCCACCATGAGTGGTGTGACCACTTGTCATGGAAATGAAAGAGGTGGATGAGCAGATCCTCAATGTGCAGAATAAAAACAGCAGCTATTTTGTGGAGTGGATCCCCAACAATGTCAAAACAGCTGTGTGTGATATCCCACCAAGAGGGCTTAAGATGTCTGCCACCATTTATTGGTAACACCACAGCCATCCAGGAGATGTTCAAACGTATCTCTGAGCAGTTCACAGCCATGTTCAGAAGAAAGACCTTCCTGCATTGGTACACAGGAGAAATAATGGATGAGATGGAATTCACTGAAGCAGAGAGCAACATGAATGACCTTGTGTCTGAGTAACAGCAGTACCAGGATGCAGAAGAAGAGGGTGAGCTTGAGGGAGATGAAGATGAGGATGTGGCATAAAGATCTACACTGAAAACATCCTAAGATGGCTTGGTGAGAGATCACTTAAAGGCTAAGTGAAATTAAATCCTAATAAAAACAGACCTCTTTATAGACTTACTTAATAGTGAAAGTAAGACTATTTCCATATACACAATTTGAAGATAACTCAAGAGATTGGGACTAAACAGCTGTGTAGCCTTAAGAAAACCTCAGTGAGGCTAATCTGAAAAAAAAAGGCATTGCTAAGGAGCATAAAGAATGAACTATGGAGCTCTTGAAAAAAAAAATTACATGGAGGTGGAGAAAGTGATGTACCCATCATGATTAGTGCCTACTGTTTGCAAGCCTGTGGGGACAGTATTATGATCTGAGATAGCTTCTGTTGGTCAGGTACAGGTGCAGCAACCCAGACGACCTGGTAATACTGACCAGGTTTTTCCATCAATTAATTTTTTCTTTACTGATGACACAGTCATATTTCTAGATGACGATGCCAGGATTCATCAGGCTCAAATTGTGAAAAAAACTTTCAGGGCTCAAAAGAATTATTTTCACACATGGATTGGCCAGAGCGTAACCCCGCTAAGAATCTTTGGGGTGTGCTGGATAAGACTTTACGCAGTAGTCCAACTCTCTCATCATCAATACAAGATCTTGAAGAGAAATTAATGTGGCACTGGACAGAAATAAATGTTGTGACATTGCATAAAAATCATGCCACGGCCGTAATCAAAGCAAAATTCCAAAGAAATGTTAGTCTTAGGTGTGTCTTTCTTTTTTGGGCCTGGCAGTGTATTAATCACACTTACATGTGCAAATTTCAAATTTTCATGTGTTTTTGTCGTATATAAAATGTAACCAATTACAACTCTGCCTTTGTTTGTACTTTCAAAGTTTCTAATAAATATTTAACTTTGTTAACTTAGCTTGTTCTTCATGAGTGACCAAGATTATTAGAGAAACTGGGTTCAGCCTGCCCAATTATTATTATTCATAATTTCTCTTTTTTACAATAATTTTATGAATAATGTTCATCGATTATGCATGTACTTGATGCAGGCCTGTAGAAGCAGTGATCTGGAGTTGCATCAGTTGGTCATAAATAACAACATAAATTAACAAAAACTAACTAGCTAACTAAGAAAACCGAATTAGCCGGCTAGGTGGGACAGGACAGATTTACATTTTAACAAAAACAGAGAATTATCTACATTTTTTTATACAAAACAAAGTGCACATGTAAATGTACAAACAAGAACAACAAGGTGACAATGCAACAACATGATATTACAGAACTCTGTGGTAATGAGGTGATGAGTTGAGGTAGTGGGTGGAGAAACAGTAAACGTTCCTTGTGGGGTCTGGCTGTCCAATATGGCACAACTCCCAAACCAGACAGTGATGCAGCTGCTCAGGATGCTCTCGATAGTCCCTCTATAGAAGGTGGTCAGGATCAGTGTTGAAAGCTGAGCCTTCCTCAGCCTTCTCAAGACGAAAAGACGCTGTTCTATTAATGGATTTTTTTTTTCCCTGGTGGCACGGCATATTCTAAAATGACAATGGCAGGATTCATCAGGCTCAAATTGTGAAAGAGTGAATTAGGAAGTATGAGAGATAATTTTCACACATGGATTGGCCACCAGAGAGAATTAATCCCATTAAGAATCCTTGGGATGTGCTGGAGAAGACTACACAGCAGTCCGACTCCTCCATCATTAATACAAGATCTTGGAGAGAAATAAGTGCAACTTTAAATGGAAATAAATGTTCTGACATTTGCATAAGCTTATCAAAACTATGTCATGGTAAATGTGTGTATATATTACATTTTTAATATTGAAAAATAATATAGTCAAATAGTCAATGGATTATGAATAATATGTTTTTATGCATAAATCTGTATTCAATATTAAGTCCTTTATTCTTCAATGCCTGCTGGATTCACCTGGACAAATATGTCTAAAATATGTAAATTTCACAGAAATTTCGTACAAAATTTCACATTTCAGTTGAAAATTTTCTAGTTTTAGACATTTCTTTTGGACCACCACTGGCAAGTGGCAACCATCACGCAGATTTACACTGTACTATGACATCTTGTTTTCTTGGTGTTAGGCAGGTTCTTGTTGCTTGTGGTGGGCATCCAGTATGTTGCATTACTGCCACCTCCTGGTTTTGATCTCCCCCAACTTCCTTTCAGTTTAAATCCTCTTTTCTTATCCCATCTCTTTTCTTATCCCATTTTAAATACTTTCTTCCTTGTACTCTTTTTCAGTTAAAATACGTTTTGGTGTAGTCAGCCATCCCAAACTCCCATGGCTCCTTCTCTGAAGGTTGGGGTGGAGCTCCTTGCTCCATGCATGTATTTATGTATGTCTGTGTTTGTTTATTCAGTCATTATTCATGTATACGATGACATCTTCTTTCTGTTGTTTAACGGTGGATGGATTCTGGTAGATAACATTACCGCCAACTCTAACTTACCTTTCCGGCCTTTTAAAGTCCATACACTCAGACAATCAGACATTATTTTCCAACTCTCCAATTTGTAACTAGGTACAGTAAATGCAGCTCCATTTTTCTCTGATTCCTAGTTCCTAAACAGTCTAAATGTACATTTTCTTTATATTTCTTGTCAATCCTTCTATAGTTTTCGATAACTAGGTGTGTTGGCTCATCAACATGCTTGATCATTAATAATTTTTCAGGGCGCATGCAACATCATTTTCACATATATGTTTCTGCATATGTATTAAAGTTGAAGCTGAAGGGCTGATTGAGGAAGAGGTGTGGCTTTTTGAATTGACCAAAAGGCATGCCTCCTTATCTTGCTTGGTTAGACACTGATGGTCCACTAAGTATTACATACCAAAGACGTTATCTATGGACCTTTTTAAATCAGAGTGTCCTACTTTCAGTAATGCTCTGATGAAGTTGATCACAGTTTCATGGGTTGTACAGAGAACACAACTGTTCCAGGCTAGGGAACAACGGATCGAATCAGATATGGAAGCCAGTTGTACCAGAATACAGAAGTAGACAGATAGACAGAGTGCAGGACACCCTGAGTATAAACCAGCCTCTACTTTGGAAACGAGATAACCAATGAGAAAAGATAACTGTCTCTTTATATAAATCTTCACAGCATCAACAGTTTCAGAAGTTATTAATCCTTTTGTGCTGGTGAAGCAAGGCCTTTTTGCTTTGAAATTTTGAGCAATCGACTTTTTAGTCGCTATCTTTAGGAAAACATGTTTAAGCCAATTTAGCTGCCTAGAAAAAAGATTTATGGTATTTAGCAGACACCCTTCCCTAAAGTGACTTTCGCTGTTATCTCACTACACATCTGGACAGTTAAGGGTCATGCTCAAGGGCCCAACAGTGGGAACTTGGTGGTGCTGGGGTTTGAAAGTGGGACAATACAATTAAAAGTCCACTGCCTTAACTGCTGTGCTATCCCTGCCTTTAAAGGAGAAGAACAAGAAGACAATAAAACTGCATTGCCGCAACAGAGACATGGAAATCTGTCAAAGTTGTCTCTTTTCACTCTGGATTTACTCAGTTTTGACTGATTGATTTAGATTGATTTGATCTTTCGCTTCTGCATTATTATTATTATTATTATTATTATTATTATATTATTATTATTTATATTAATATTATCAATATAAAATATTATCAATGAATTTAAATGAGGGATATATGGGGCTGAAACATTGATGTGACCCTAAATAACCCTGTTGCTTAGACTGTGAAATTCATGAAATAAATAGGATTTACCATAACATCAATATCTGATAAAATAAGTAAAACACTAAAATCATAAAACAATAATTGATTATAATTAATAATATAAAATAAATATCAGTCACCCCAACCTATGTAATTGGTGTTAATGTTACACAAAACAATTGTGTTTCATTCCAAAATACATTTGACAATTTAAAATTATTCCTGAGTCAAAGGTCACTGATGAAGATGAAGAGCATTTGACAAATGCAAAAGGTTTGTCAGATGTCTCTCTTCATTTGTTTATAAATGTCATAATTTATTTTGCAATTTAATGCACAGCTTTAAAGTCTGTCATTAATGTTAATTATTTTATAATTATAACTATCAAAAGTTTCACATAAAACATGATCACATCTAAAAATTAAGTGATTTTGACAATATTGAAAACCATGTGGTTATACACATGGTTTCTTTAGTGTTATGGTCACTGCTGTTACCACGAAGAGAAGTAACACAATTGACAATATCAGTCTCTGCATAAATGAACCAGATAACAGACCTGGGCAAAAATCATATTGGAAGAAAAAAAAAATGTTTAAGTTTGATTTATTGTCTGTTATCATTTATACTGTTGTACTTTACTCAGGTATTAAAATTTTTGAATAGCAACGATTGCACAGGCAGAGGATAGATGTAGGTCCTGCACGTAGGAAAAGAGTAGGAGATACGAGTGAGAGATGGAAAGAATGAGAACAGAGCAGTCAGTTCTGAGTCTGACCTCCCAGTCTACACCAAAGTGATGTCCCAGTCCAGGTTAGACCCCAAGTTTATTAACAAAAAACAGAAAGTTAATTTATTGGAATATTCAGGTTCTACAATTATTTTTTATTTATTTAACTGTTTAAAACTGGTATTTAAAACTGAGTAGTTTAAAATCAATATTTTAAACAAACTGGAATGTAAACATATAAAAAAAAAATTAAATGACTTCATCATTTGTGCTTCACTGTGTTATTTGTATTACTACACTGTACGTCTTTACTATGGTGTGATATAAAAAAAAAATTATTAGTTGAATTTTCAGTTGATTGGCTATGCAATATATTCTTGATATTTTAGAGCTAACTAGCGCAAGTACCCTTCATTGACGGTTAAAGAGTTTGTAGAAAGAGTTAGAAGGTTTGAGCTAAAAATAATATCAGCTTTAATGTAATCAGTGATATTATTATTATTATTATTATTATTATTATTTGAGGTTGAAGCCCACATACATGTCTGTCTGTCTTTCTGTACGGCAGAACTCTCTGTCTAACTTATTTATACAAAGAAATCATGTAAGGTTGAGTATCTTCAGGCAAATACACTCCCTGTTCGGTAATCGGAGAGTAAATCACAGATGAGAAATGGAAAAAAAGTAGATCGGATAAAAATAATTTTGTCTTAAAACGACTCCAGCGTGTTAAAATTCACTTACACCACTTCAGCGCTGTTATTTCCCAGATGAAATAACAGTTCTGAAGTGGTATATGTAAATTTTAACTCAGTAAAAATATTTACTTTATCTTTTCTAATTAATATCTATTGGTGCAGGTGTTTATTTACATTGAGACAGTAGCACAATAATAGATTATTTTAAAGGAAATTATTAAATCTGACACATAAAATCCCTTTTACTCGCCATTTATATTTCATTTATAATGCAGGTTTAACTTCAGGGAGATATAAGTACTGCAAAAGTTTCAGTAAATTCAGACATACAGAAATTTTTCTAAGACTGGTTTTGGGTCCTCCAATGGACCCGAATAACATAAAGATATCATTAAAAGAGTGAGTTCTGGCCAAAGTACAGACAAAACTTTTATTTTATTTATATAGATATCAACTATTTTTTGAGGAATATTCTTAAATTATTGTTGGTTGTGAAGAAAACATTACAGTAAAAATTGCACAAGTTCATATGCCAACACCTGCGTGCTATCATTACCTACGAATGGAGTGTGCGGTCAACTCGCTACTGCTCCATATGCTCCAATGTTTTGGCAGCTTTTACTTCTGCCTGTCGTAGGTGTTGTCGCTGTAGATGCTTTGAGGTCTGATCCTGGGTTTTAGTAGCCATGAGCTCGGTCTCTTGTATTCGTTTTCACAGTAGACGACACTGCCTACTGTTACAAAGGATAAGAATTATTAAAGTTTGTATGTAAATGTGTATGAATTAAAATGGTCAGATAGTCCCTGATGAACAAGCCGAAGGCAACAGTGGCAAGGAAAAACTCCCTGAGTTGGTAATAGGAAGAAACCTTGAGAGGAACCAGACTCAACAGGGAACCCATCCTCATCTGGGTGAAACAGAGAGCAGAAATTCATCTGCATTCATACTGTGTGTTATTTTTATATGATTAAGTGCTATTAGTTTTTCAATGTTGTTTAGATTATAGGCAACAATAATCACAAAACAACAGCACATTATTTTTTTAATTAAATGTATACAATTTATTTTTTTTTAAAGAAAAGAAGATATACATTTCAGGAGATTTTATTTAATCACTCAAATACCACCTTTCCTGTAGAATGACCTCATTGGTTATATCTCTAATGTCCTTTTCCTTTACTCTGTACTCTTACAAATAAATAATAGTAAATTTTTATTTCATTTCTTTTTTGTATTGTTCTGGTTCTTTCAATGATATATATATATATATATATATATATATATATATATATATATACACACACACACACAGTATAGTGCCTTATTTTACGACAGTGTCGTTAGCACAGCAGTGTTGGGGTCCAGTTACCATGACAACCGTTTACATTACCGCGAACAGCGAAAAAAAGAAACGTTTTTTGGGGTTGTTTAACTATGTTTATATAGTATTGCTGTTTGTTTACGTCACTCTACAGAACAATAAAACAAATCTTAATATTTTTTGCTGGTATGGAATAAAAATAACGCTAGCGAAAATGCCGTAAATCAGTTCGCACTG
Organism: Clarias gariepinus; assembly: GCF_024256425.1. Taxonomy (NCBI): domain Eukaryota; kingdom Metazoa; phylum Chordata; class Actinopteri; order Siluriformes; family Clariidae; genus Clarias; species Clarias gariepinus. Next base: position 2,469,406 of record NC_071108.1, on the reverse strand, counting down.
ACGTAAACCAGATGTAACTGTCGCGTTAACTGTCAAGCTAATTGCAAATGAAAAAAACATTAAATTATAGGTTAGTGAGATTAATGCAAATATTGTATTGGTAATATAACCAACCTTTTTTATGTGCGTGATGTAAATTTAACTCGGTGTGTGGAAGCGTTAATCAAAACACGGAAGTAAAAAAAAGTAAAATAAAGTTCGCTGTCCGTTCTGGCCAATCCCCAGAAAGGAGCCAGCCAATCATAGCGAGGAGGGCGATAATGCCAACCAATCACAGGTGAGGAGGGTGGGACTTGCAGACGGAATGCCATAAGGGATACGTGCGAAGTGACACGAGCAGTCAGTCCACCTTCGGTTAGAGTTAGTGCAGAGTTTAGTTCTCTTCGGTTTAACGTTAAAAAAAAATAAATACATAAATAAATAAAATGACTTCTTTGCTGTCCACTTTAAACAGAGGTTTACGCTGTACAGCGCGGCTCTGCAGGGTGTCCCAGCCCCGGGTCGAGTATAAACCTCACTTTATTGCGGGGGGCCGATGGTCCGCGCGGTGCTCGTCGAGGTTCACACACGCCTCCGAGACGGCGCGCGCTTCAGGTGCGTACAGGACAGGTGTGCTCGTGGCCACCGGCGCGTTCGGGATCCTGGCCGCCGGGGTTTGTCACCTGCGCCAGGCGGAGATGGCGACCAGGCTGGTGGGGAAGAAGCCGGAGGGGGTAAGAGGAGGAGGAGGAGAGGAGGAGGAAGGAGACGTCGCGCAGAGGTGCAAGAGGTTCATGTCCCCGCCGGTCACCGACGTGCGCGTGCTGGAGCAGAGGAAGAGCGACATGAGCAGCAGGATGGAGATGATGATCATGGAGACCCAGGCTGAGTTCTGCAGGGCGCTGGAGGAGGTGGACGGGGGAACCTTCAAGGTGGACCGCTGGACCCGTCAGGAAGGTGATGGCTCGGGTTTGGGTTTCTTATGATACATTCTGATACATTGTGATACACTTTGATACTTTATTGTGCACACTGATAATGTGATACTTTTTGATGCGTTCTGATAATTCTAATTCTTCCTGATACATTCTGATACTTCGCTCTACTTTCAAGATACATACTGATACATTCTTATACTTTCTGATGCATTCTAATGCTTTATGATATTTTCTGATACTTCACGATACTTTTTAATATGTTATGATACATTATGGTACGGTATGGTCACCATCGGCCTCCACCGTCCCTAGTTGGTACAGATGTTCCTTAATGCATGCATTATAACAGAGGTAGAATTTATTGCTGTTGAAATGCACAAGCCAAAAAAAAGTACTTTCAAATGACTAGTTATTTTAATAGGCATTGCATAAAATAGAATACTCATTAAAATAACTATAAAGGATTTATTTTGCTTTGGGTGATAAACATTATGATACTTTTATGATATGGTCACCATCGGCCTCCACAGTTCTTAGTTGGACTAGAGGTTCTTAGATAGATGTTGGGTGGATGATACGTTATCATAAAAGTAGAATTTATTGTTGTTGAAATGCACAACTGCCCCCAAAAAAAAACCTGTACTTTAACATGAATCTATAGTTATTTTATTGAATGTTGTTTAAAATGATCATTCTTCTCATGCACCATGTGTACCACTGTGTTTAGATTTGAGTTATTAGAGTTTTAGGCACAATCTGAACATCGTCTGTGTTTGTGTATGTGTGTGTATGTGTGTTGTAGGTGGCGGCGGGATCAGCTGTGTGTTACAGGACAGTAAGGTGTTCGAGAAGGCCGGCGTGAACATCTCGGTGGTGTCCGGTCAACTGTCGGAAGAAGCGGCCAAGCAGATGCGCAGCCGCGGGAAGTCGCTGAAATCGAAAGACGGTGAGTGAAGCAACAACCCGCTTCCTGTTTCCTCTCGCACGTCCACACGGTGTCGGCCCTTACTCCACCCACGCCGGGGACATAAAAGGAGGACCAGCAATGCACTGAAAAGCTTTGTCTTCAAACAGCTGTCGCATTCCAGAGCTGGATAAAGTTACAGAACGAATAGTTCTGCTTTTGTTATGTAGAGCGGAAAACTAAATCAAACTAATCAACACCTTGGGCAGGGGTGGCTTAGTGGTGAAGGCATTGGACTACGGTCTTGGTTTCGAACCTTAGGAACGCCACCACCAGGTTTAGCCCTTGAGCAAGGCCCTTAACCGTCAACTACTCAGATGTATAATGAGATAAAAGTGCAGGTCGAATAAAGGCATCTGTCGTAAATGTGAAACACCTTTAGATCGATTAGTGTAGTAGTGTACAATACTCTCACTACTCTCGAGTGGGAGAGAGAGAGAGAGTGTCTGAGAGAGACGTGTGTGTGTTGAGGGGTCCTAACCGCCCCGCTGTTATCTGTGTGTTTCAGGGAAGCTGCCCTTTACTGCCATGGGCGTCAGCAGCGTGATCCACCCGAAAAACCCCCACATTCCCACAGTGCACTTCAACTACAGATATTTCGAGGTGGAGGACGCAGACGGTGAGTTTTATCAACTCATCCAGATCCCTGAGTCTGTGTGGAGCAAAACCTTATCTAACAACCACACACACACACACACACACACACATATCTGTGCCTGCGTGTGTGTGTCTCTCTCTCTCTTTGTCTCAGGCAATAAGCAGTGGTGGTTTGGAGGAGGAACTGATCTGACTCCGGTTTACATTAACAAAGACGACGCCGCTCTTTTCCACGGTGTTCTCCGTGAAGCCTGTGACAAGCACAACCCTCAGTATTACCCCGACTTCAAAAAATGGTACGACCCTCCTTACATCCATTGTGTGTGTGTGTGCTGGGTGAATACAAGCTTTACTTCAGTGTCTTGAGACGCGCTGTTACAGATGTTCTGGGTCAGTCAGTGACATTCAGAGCCTTATAGTAAGCAGAGATGAACCAATGTAGTGGTGAGACAGTTTGATGTTCTCATGGTTTGATGGTTCTCATTTGTGTGGACGGAAATTTTAGCCTTTTAAAAACAATCCTGGGGGGAAACTTAAGGAAAAAATAAACACCTTTTTAAAATCATTTTTTTTAAGTGTTTATAGGTTGATCCAGAGCTGTGTATTACTCACGATGCAATATGTTTTTAATCAACAATATATATATTTTTATTGATTTTAAACAGAGACGCATCAAAGCAAACATGTAGTTTGCATTTCAAGGCACACTTGTACATGTTTACGGTATTTATAAACCCCTTACAAACTAACTCTGAATCAGGACAGGACAAAATATCCCTGCGCCACTGGACGTGGGTGGGTGAGGTGACATCATTCTATTTAAATAAAAGAGAACGCCGGGCCAGGAGGGATGTAAAGGACAGTAATCGATGTTGAGCTGGAGTTAGACGCTTATCTTCCTCATCAGTAATGCAGAAAAGAGCAGTCAGAGGGTCTGGTTCAAGATGTGAGACAATGCAATATGTTTTAACCTTGAAAAGTGCCTTATGTGTCTGGCATCAAGCTCATCTTTCAGCTAACTACTAAAGTGACTACAAGGTCATCTTATTATGGAAGAAGTCTCCAGTTTCAGAGCTTAACATTAAATCTCTCTTCCTCCTCCTCTTCCTTCTCCAGGTGCGATCGTTACTTCTTCATCAAGCATCGTAACGAGTCCCGGGGTATCGGTGGGATTTTCTTTGACGACCTGGACGGTCCGAGTCAGGAAGAGGCGTTCAGCTTTGTGAAGAGCTGCGCCAAGACGGTGGTGCCGTGCTACCTGCCGATTGTCCGCAAACACCTCAACGACAAGTTCACGCAGGAGGAGAAGGACTGGCAGCAGATCAGACGCGGCAGGCGAGTGGCGCACATAACGGTCATCATATCAAATAACAACGTATGATATATCGGAGTGTGTTCTAACACCGCTTTGTGTGTGTTTCAGGTATGTGGAGTTTAACCTGGTGTACGATCGCGGCGTCAAGTTCGGCCTCGCTACCCCCGGCTCCAGGATTGAGAGCATCATCATGTGTCTACCTCTCACAGCACGGTCAGTAGACGCACAGAGACAATTTATATACAGTGTCTTTAAATAGGTTCAGGGTTGCTAATTACTCTCAATGGAAAGTAGCCAAACTCTGCTGGAAAATCCACTAGATGGCGCTAAACGATGCCGTGCACCAAAATAGGTATTGATTGTATTATATCTGCAACTAGCAACAAAAAACAATGGGGTGTGCATGGAGGTGTAGTCGCATTAACAGACTTCAGACATCAGGTCATTTCTTTCCATATGCGGCTGAACGTTTATATGTCTTGTGCTCCAAAAAAAAGGATTTTTACACATTAGAAAAGATTAAGGTAACCTGAATACATCTTTAACTTTGACTTATGTCTTCTGCTGCCATCTAGTGTTCAAAAAGAGGTAGTGATCATAGTATATATTAAACCAAAAAACAGTTAAACAGTTTGTGTTTAAATCCCTCTCTAAACCCTGATCAAGGGATTGTACACCCTACATAGCGCACCAGCGTTGAATTTAGCGCTATTTGGGATTCGAACCTCGGAACCTGGAGGTTAACAGACCTGATAATCTAAGGTGGAATAAATGGAAATATAAAATAAACCTCATAAGTTTCTCAGGACTGTCCACCACCTCTTCTCACCTTATGGCTAAAGAGTACAGCTAAAAATGTTTTCTTTCACATCCTGTTAAAATGTTCTACTTTCACATCCTGTTAATTACAATGAATTAAAATAAGTTTGTGGAATTTTTGTTGTATTAAAGCAATAGCAGACTTCAAAACCTCCAGGACACTGAGTGTGACATTGCTTAAATATCACAATCCATGATATGAGCAAAACCCAACTTATGAACACTGTTTACTTCCAATCAGATGACCCAGCACACAGGTTCACACCTGGTGTAAACAGAACCTTGGTGACACTTTAAATTCCCCCAGATTATAGAGTAACCATTTTTCCTGAACTGTTCTCTTGTTCTCTGTGCAGATGGGAATACATGCATGAGCCCCCTCAAGGCACCAAAGAAGCTGAGATGCTGAAAGTTTTACGCAACCCCATAGAGTGGATCTGAAGACACTCAGACACACTGAGACACACACACAAACATACACACACACTGAGACACTAAGCGTCCTTATGATTGTCATGATGCCACTGTTGAGTCAGTTTCAGGCTCGTCTCTGTCGCTGGATCTCTCTGGGGACGTGACTGAGATTTCATTGTTCTCTGCCTTTTTTCTTCTGTTGCAAGGCGCAAGGCGACGGAAGAAAAAAGGCAGTTACGTCTGCTCAACTAACCTTCCTCTCCACGGCCGTCTCTTATCTATCATGATAAATGTTTTATACACATATTATTAGCCCCATATCTCTCGTTTAATGCTGCTTCTGCCGTTTCAAGCAAGATTTCTGCTGATTTTCAATACCAGTTTTATTACTTTTTCTTCTTGTGATTTTTGTCCCTCTTGAAAGAAATTGAAAGGCAGCTACTCTTCTTCTGTGATTTATTTTTAATCTTCCTGAGAAAGCAGCTGTTACAATTATGACTTTAGATGAAAATAGGTGATTTGAAGTCCTGTTCCTCTGATGGAAAAATAGGTGCATTTGTAATCATGTCATAGAAATTTATAAGAATATTATAAACGTTTTGATTTGTAAAAGGACTTTGTGAAGTGATGAAGCTCTGGCATTGAGCTGTTAAAGTAATATTCTTGTAAAATCCAATTCTGAGAGCTGAGCTTTATTTTTAAAAAAACACACCATAGAGAATGCAGCTTTCCACAGCGTTTCGGTTCGTTTTGCGGTATCCGTCCACTCCTCGATTAGAAAATGACGCTCCATCTTGGAAATGTATTTTACAGATAAAAATCATTGTTTTAGATGAACATATTTATGGAAGTCTAAGTGAATTAGAAATATTTAATAAGCACTTAGACTTTTATTATATAAACAGAGCTTTGTGTTCATGAGATTATATCATTCCTGTGTTACAATGAGAGAGAACTGAGCCTTTATTTTAGAGGAAAAGATTTCAAATATTGTCTTTGCTTTTGATAAAAAATAAATTTCAAACTTTTATGCTTTGACAAATCTCAAATAAATAATGTCTAACACTGTCTCTCGTCTTGTCGTCTTGTTGTTTATCAGCAGTTGGCATCCACTGTGATGCAGTACTGCCACCTTCTGGTCTTAATCTTTTTTTAAATCCTCTTTTCCAGTCCTGTCCTCCTTAAGTAGTAGTTATTAATCTTTCAGCTCCTCCCTTAGAGGTGTTGTCCTGACACAGCAGCACATCCAATACCTCTTTCACCTCTAAAATACATTTCAGACTAAACAGAACTGGAAGTTCACCATCGCTATGGTTACACGGTCCCATAGTGGTTCGCACTGTGTCCTTGCACCTCCTGGGTCGTGGGTTCGGTTCTTGTCTCAGGGTCTGTGCACGTGAAGTTTGCATGTTCTGTAAGATGTGCAGTTTAGATGTTCCCAAATTGCCTGTACATGCCCCCCTGGCCCCCCCTCACCACCGCCACATGTATAACATAGGCAGTATAGAAGATGCATAATTCATTATCCCACCACTTAGCGTTGACGCTGGAGACTCCTTCCATACATTGTACATAAACACATTTATTCTTACAAATAAAAATCATTCAATAAGGAAGTATAAAAATATCCAGAGCATGTGCTGCAGACGGCCAGATGAATGATGTTACTATGGAAACGGTAACGTATTTGAACAAGAACATTAATATAAACCTGCACTGCTGTAACAGAGAATCAGTCGACACCTTCTGACCAATCAGAACGCAGGAGTCAACATCAGTGTTTTAAGCAAATATCACAATGTCTTTCAAAAAACTAAACAAAAATCACATAACACAAGACTAAAAACAAACATTTATTACATAAAAATCCAAGCTCAATAAGATTACGAGACATTTTTTCCTATATTATATACACACACTTTAATATTAAATTTTTTAAATAAGGTTTAAGTAGAACTGAAGTCACACGTCCACACATTCACATCGCTTTCTACACACGGCACATTAAGGAAAACAGTGAAGAGCTGTAGTTCGTGACACGGTTTAACAAAATAACAACAGGGGAAAAGGAGAGAGAGAGAGAAACAGCCTTCGCCATGGTGTGTATCATTTCTAATAATAATTCTACACAATAATGAGTATTACTCTTATAAAAGTGCATTCACACATCATATTAGGATCAAAATTGCAATTTGTTATATTGTTATAATACAAACACACGCACACACAAATCCTGTGAAGGCTTTGTGAAAGCATGCTCAATTTCTCAGAAAATCAGCCTGTAGGCTTAAAACATTTTTTTAAATCTAACTTTACTCACTGCTTCCTGTAGGAGGCGCTAAAGCTTCAAATCTCAGCTCTTATAAACCTCAAACGTACCAGAAGCATCCAACAGCATTGTTAATAAATGGTTGAGAAGCATCCCGAACACACACACACACACACACACACACAGACAGACATATTATAGCACAGCACTATTGGAAAACTCCACCCTGAAACACATCCATTGTGTTTATATATTGAACTATTTCTGAAATGTTCAGTGAATCTGGTGCCAGTTCCTCATTTTTCATGTCTAGGGACAGGAGACTACTGTCTAAACTACTGTGATGTCACAGAAGTACATTGCCACGGTTACAACGGCAAGCACAGTTTCAACGAGTTTTAATGAAAGAAAAATATTGTTTGAACTCAGTGATCCTGAGTTGGAAGTGACAGCAGTTATGTTCGGTGGTTAGATCCTTAGGAAAAACAAACAAAAACACACTGAAAATCTTTAACAAAACATTTAACAAATGCTTGAAATGTTAATTTGGTTTCTGTGTGGCGTTTTGATCGACCTGCTCTTTCACATTAGTGAATTTCCGAATGGGAATGTAGTCATGAATGCAGCATTAATTCCACTGCAGCAAAATCAGGCAAGCAAACAAAAAAACTTCAAAACTTCAACCAAAAAGATTCAATCAGGGTGGAGTTTTCCTTTTTTGAGTCACCTATAGGTTAATTTTTATGTACTTATTTAACATTCAGTCTGGGAAAAAATTTGCTTTTTTAATTTGGCACTAGAGCTATAAGGCTAACGTAGCTAACATAATGAAAGTCACCTATGACCTTCTCAGTAAATATTTTGGAGAAATGTCTTGGCTCATGGACTGCGCTTAGGGGTAAAAACTAAATTCTAAAACTAAATGTATTCAAACTGAGCAATTCCTTAAATTGTAAACACGACGTAAACATTTGGACATTTTGAGAAAGGCGTCCGAATATGGCTATATCTGAACATAAAAGAAAAAAGAAAATAAAAATCCAAAACTTAAAAAATTTAAATCCTCATTTTCCCCAGAGAGATGTTAACATCTGTATTTAATAAAATATATATATATAAAAAAAAATCTTAAACACTCCACACACACACCCACAACTCCAAAGTGTGCAACAACTCACTTATCTACATCAGAAGTTCAAAAACAGTGTTAGTGAAATCCAGCAACGCAACGTTTTAACAAAATTAAAGGCAAAAAAAAACAAAAAACACAAAAAGTGTGCTGCTGTATGATGTTTGTGTCCTAAACAGAGTTCTTACAGTCTTGTGTTATTTACCTGAATTCACTTCCTAAAGATTTATTTTTAATAAATTCACTTTGTGGAAAAAATACTGTAAATAATACAAAAATAGTGCATAGCAAATTGTCCGCTTTAGTCAAAGGTCCTATCGAACGTTGCAAATTCACAAAAAAAAATGAACGGTGAAACATTTTAGCCTGATTCACAATAATAAATTGTTTTTCTTTTTTTTAAAAAGACTACGTAAAATTAACGTAAGGTAATTAACATTTGATCTGATGTTTCACAAACATCCACAAAGATCAGGTTACAATCTGCAAATCTGTCCGTATTTAAAGACGCTGAGTATTTTCATGGATTACAATACTGTAAATAATATGTTGTTGTTTCCTAGCTACATTAACTAACCCTCCGTTTTAGTGTGGTTTAATCTCAGTATACGTTCCTGTAGAACAGCGCGTCCTGAACGGTCTTATTCCTCTTACACCGCAGTAATGCGCCGACTATTTAATGTACAAACATGACGTACCTTTTTATCTATTTACAGTTGCGTTAAACTCGTTCCCTCACAAAAAACTTTCTTTTATTTTCTCACTGAGCCCTATTTTGCATTTCTGCTACAAAATCAATATCACATTTATACGTAAAACCGTATAATGGGTAAAAACCTTATACATGAAGAAAAAAAATGTAAAAATGTGTTTACAGACAAATTCTTGTAGTATAAGAGGAAGCGAGCTGATGAGTTGTCTAACACAACAATTAATCAGAGACATGATCGGTCTGAAAACCGGCTCAGTCGCATCATCGCTCTGGCGCTTTTGTGAGTTATTTGCATAAAATGTTCTCGGGTTTGGATTTCACAGTCGCGAGCACATGGAAAACAGACCGTCACTATTTGCTGGTGTGAACGGCGCTAAAATGCTAGCATCATGTTGGCTTGGCTGCAGCATTGCACAGATTAGTGCTTACTCTTCCCAAAAACACTCGTTTCCTATTGATTGGGTGTGTTAGATAGAGCGCACACTCTCTGAGTTACAGCTATCGGATCATGGTGCTACTGTTGCACTAATGTAATGAGCTGGAATATCAGGAAAAAAAGAGAAAAGCGTGCTTTTTTCAATCCTGTGACTCAGACAGTTTGGCTTAATTTCAGGGTTCCAGGCCCATCGGCAGTGAAACCTGATGAGGGAAGATAGTAAGGCAGCTCACTCAGATAAATCACTACTGCGGCAGCCGCGGCGCTGGGCAAGCTGTAGCATTTTACACTTCTTATGAACTGCATGATACACGTCACTGATCGTGATCATTCTTGAGCAACAAAACCAGTTTGTTTTCTTCGTCACAGTTTACTTTTACAGAATTTGGATTTATCTCTTTCTACAGTATAGGACGCCACTCTTGCTTGTTTATTATTGTTTCTTATTATTGTTAGATACAGGAAAAAATTTTATCGGCATATCTTTGCCCTGAATATTTTTTACCCCCCAAAAAATTAATCCTGTTCTGCACTAGATAATTATGTCTGTGAGTTGCATCTTATACAGATATATATTTTATGTAAACCTGATTATATGGTACATTTCTGTATTTAAATTTTATTTAATTTTTTCCTTCTCTGTTCGAACTTGAGCGTACTTATTAAAAGCGTACTTACTGGTGTGTGCTGGTATTAGATGTAATAAAAGGTCTCTTTCAGCAGTAAACAGGTGAGATACAGTACATTTAGTCTTTCGCTACAATCTGCGTTGAGTAAACCTCAAAAATGAGGGTGTGTTGTGATTTAAATGTGATTCACTTGGCCTGCCCAATCACAGCGTTGCTCACATAATCTCTCATGATGTCATCGTACTGGGGTGGAGGTTCCGCCACGACGTGGACGTCCATGTGACCCACGGCTTCCTCGTAAGACGGAGGAGGATCCGCAAGGCTCATCTGCCCAGGTGTGATGTCATCACCCGAGTAAACAGGGTCAGGCTGGTAGCTCTGCCCCCACTGATCCAAGGAAACGACGGCAAGGGCGGAGTCTCTCTGTCCGATAGCGGGGCTGCGCTGGGATCTTTTGCGCACGTGGCACCTCCACACGGTGATTGAGACGGCGGCGACAAGCAGCAGCAGCAGCAGTAGGGGCAAGACAAGGTACAGGGAGTTGCCTCCACCCACTATGGACTGAAATCCTCCGGGCGTGGGGCTGCTCTCCCGCTGATACTCCTCCCAGAATCGCCGCTGCAGCCAATCACACAAGCAAAAGGGAACAGGGTCGGATTAAATCTCATAAAACATGCTTTTCTAAAAACAAAAAACCTTCAAAAGTAAAAATAAAACAAAAAATATGCCCTCAGACCATGCCGATCTTCTTTCTTCTTAAAACAGGGCAAATGTTTGCTCGCACTGTAGTTACACATAAGCTGATGCAACACTTTCGCACATTCAATTCAATTCAATTCAATTCAATTTAATTTTATTTGTATAGCGCTTTTAACGATTTACATCATCACAAAGCAGCTTTACACAATCAAAATTCACAGCAGTGACTGGAGCCTTGAATTAAAAAACCGCTAAAAAGACAGCCACAAGTTTAAATATAAACAGAGTGCAGATAATTTTTGACTCCCCCTCATATTAAACTGATAATAATAATAATAATAATAATTAAACACACAGAAAGAAAGCCGTTTATTTGCCTTATGTAAAACTATTAAAACCAGAAAACCAAATCAAAACAATAAACTAAAATTGAATTCATTAAGGTTCTATAAGTTTACACTTCAACCTACTCCTTTTCAAACAGATGAAATGAACTTTAATGTAAGAATGATAAATGTAAAGAATTTAATTGATTTAAATGTGAAAATGATGATGTATGTAAAGAATATGATGGATATACATGTTTGTTTGAAATAAAAATGAATGAAAATTAAACTCAAATAAAAAAAAGAAAAAAGAGAGAAAAAAAATTCCATAGAATGGATAAATGGATAGACAGATAGATAGCTAGACAGATAGATATCCAATGTATAAAATAAAAAAATCTGCATTAAAAATCAAGATAAACGAAAGACATGCTAAGAAAACCCAGCTAAAAAAATATCCCAAAATGTAAACTACTGGTGAAAAACTAAAAAAAAATGCAAAACAAACATAAATCCACAAACCGTGGGAATCTTTTTCTTAGGAACACGGCTGGTTATTTATGAAGTGAATTCGATCTCATTTATTTACCAGTGTGCTGGTCTTTTACCAAATGTGCTGATCGCTAATAAAACTGGTCAAGATCCTTTTTTTACGGGAACGCCGCTTGGGAAAATCACCAAGTTCTCTTGGTGTGCTAGAAGCGTGTGTAATTTTAGACGCAGCTCCCAGCTACACAGAAACTCCCTGGCCTTCACCATGCCATCGGATGTCAGAAACACGTGTCGGGTTTCTTTCGACTATTGAGCACTGAATACGCTCCCTGAAGTGGGGGAAAATGTTGTACCTGAGATCTGTATCATTTTTAGAAAAGGGAACTTTTTTAAAATTGGGTCACTCGTTTCCTGCCAGTTATGTAAACAGCTTCATGGCAGGAAATAATATGAATAATATGAAATTTCTATTTGCTTCCCAATCCAGCGCTTGATTCCCGAAGGGTGAGGGGACACGTACAAAGCGGAATGTTCTCTGAGCTATTTGTAAAGTGCAGTCGGGGAAAGCAGGTGCATCAAGTTTTCCATTTCAGAAAGGTCAAATTATTGGCCTACATCAAGCAAAGAAAACAACTAAGGAGATTGCTGAAATGACTGAGTTTAAAACTGTCCAAAAAGGCTTCAGAATAATGACTGGAGTATGAAGCGATGAAAAAAGGTCATGTGGTCTGATGAGTCCAGATTGAGCCTGTTCCAGAGCAATTCGTGCGTCAGGGTATGAAGGGAAGTGCCTATCAAGTTAAGTGTCCACTGTACATGCCTTTGGAGGCAGTGTTATGATCTGGGGTTGCTTTAGTTGCTCAGGTCTAGGCTCAGCAACGTTATGTGGCAATAAAAAAAGTCAGCTGATGACCTTAATGTACTGAGGTATCTATGGAATTTCCCTGAAGGCACGGGTGCTGAGGTATAGTTGGCCACAGGTCATTGTTGCTGAAGTATGATTTGATGTTAGGGATTGTTGGCGAATTGTAATTAACCGCTAGCCATTGTTGCTGTTGAGGGGCATTGCTGCTAAGATGTGACAGGCTGCTGAGGTAAGATTGATTGATTGTTGAGCATTGTTGCTGATGCACGATTGGGGGGTGGTTGGCGGGGAGGCTGGTGAATAATTATCAGGTGTTGTTTCCGAGGTGTGACTGATTGTCAGGACGTCATTGATGGCTGGCTACTGGTGGTTACTGGCTGTTGATGCCAACGTGCGACTGGTCGCTAGACATTTGGTCAGTACTGATTGCAGTGAGTGAGTTGCCGAGGTTGCCTGCTACTGGGGTCGTGATTGGTTGCTGAGGTACGAGTGATTGATGGGCGATGTGTCTTGGGAATGATTGGTTGCATCGTATTCTTTCACTGGATGTTGATGCTCACATGTGATTAGTCACTGGACATTGTGGCTGAGGTGTGACTCGTCCGCTGGGTAAGTTTTGTTGTTTATTGCGAGTGTTGTTGCTGGGGTGGGAATGGCTGCTGGGCAATGTTGCTCAAGTGTGATTAGTCACTGTTGCTGAGGTGTGACTGGTCACAGACTGTTGTTGGATTTTAAACTAATTTACCTTAAAATTTACATAAAGAGTAAATAATGAATACAAATAAAGACAAAATTTTCCAAACAAAAATGTATCTCATTATCATAAAGACAATAACAAAATTGAGGAATACATAAATAAATGTAATAAAAACCTATCGTACCTTATGTCTGAATATCAACTCAAACAACATGCCCTAAAGCCTCTGTTTTACTTTGGATTTCACAACAATCTCACTTCCCTCTAGAAGCGCATTAACATTTTACGTGTTTATATGTTTACGAAAAACTGTCCTTTAACCCACAATCAAGTCTCTGAGGAAGTGTTTAAGGGAGTCAGCTTTGCTTCCTGACGATAACGTGTTGCAGGAAGTTCCAAAGGACAGCACATCTGTGAGCGAGTGGGTGTAGCAACTTGCCCTAACAACTTACCGTCTTCTCGTTGTTCTCGAAAGCCTCTCGTGCCTCCTCGTAGTTACAGATCTCCTCCCTGCACTCACGCTGGATGTTTCCCTGTTTCATCTCCTCCAGGAAGGCGTTGGCCCTCGGGAGCCTCCTCAGCACGACATGCGCTGCATCCGCTGACAGGAACACTGTGCAGAGCAAGAGGACGCTTTCAATTTAAACACAAGGCTTGACATTTGGCATATTTAGAGGTGCTGGATGTTGGCTGTATCTAAGGATGATCAACAAAATCAATAGATTATGTTTAAAGACATTTTTTTCCTTAAATGTATATAACATTGGTCAGATTTTGAGCTGAAAGGCAATACTGTAGTATATATTGTTTTTAAAACTAACTAAGCTACCATATTAAGTAGCATTAGTTACAGCCTACTTCAACGTTCTCAACAGGATACTCCTGTTGTGTGTGCTCCTGCAGAACCCAAAACACACACTGTGAAAAAAAGGGGAACAGAAACACGAGAGAGTGTTAAGTCCCAAGAAGCACAAAAGCTGCATTGAATCGGTGTCCTTCCTTTTTATTGGAGCGGCACTCGGCTCGATGTGTGGGAGAACGGAGAGAGACAGAGCTGCCCACTGTTCTTCTGACCTCGGATATCCAAAAGCAGATAAGGACAATGCCAGGATTCTCGGATCAGATACGTATCGCACCTGGGGCCATACTTTGATCAACAAACACCTCTAATGATTTTCCTGTGTGATCCCAATGCATAACAATACAGTATGCAGCATCAGTAAGAAGAAAGATAAACAAACAAACAGTTTGGAACTCTTCAGCCTCCTCGACATTGCAGTGTTGCGGTCACTTTGGCCTCCCGGACACCGCATCCTGGACATTGCATTATTCCAAACATTCGAGAATCCTGGGCACATGAATATTCCAGGCACAGTTTTGTCTACACGTCACCTTCAGCAGGACCCTGTAATTATCAGGATACTACAGGATCCTTAACACTTAATTATTCTATACACTGCAGTCGTGCAGACACTTTAGTATTCCAGACACTCTAGAACTGTGGACATTTCAGTAGGCACTTTAATACATCACACATTTTACTATCCTGGACTGTAAACACAGCATACTGCTTGAAACTGTAGTAAGCTAGACATTTCATGACTCAAAACACTCTAGTATTTCAAGCACCATTATATACTTGACGCTTTTTTAAACACAAACTGGTGATATTGCTATTTATTAATTTTTTCCTTCACAACAAAGTCACATGAATTTATTTTTCTTCACTGTGTCGACAGAAGAACTGTTCTAACATGCCAAAAATGGAAAAGCGATAAACACAAGTGCAACGGCGCCTGTCTTGTCGAGAAGGCTGATAAATATCTCTGACTGGACTTTGATATAAACATGGTGGGGTTTTACACTAACAGAGCTACAGTCATGTGAGAATGCGATGTGCCAATGTGTACGTACCAGCTCCCATGATTCCTGCAGCTCTGCAAACCTTAAATGAAAGCAAATAGAGAGAGAGCAAGAGAAAGATTTGATTATTACTTTACACACAGTGAAATAAATAATTTCACATTATAGGAAACAAGAAATAAAAATATTGGAAAAAAAATTACAAACACATTAATAACTATACATGATGGATGAATCATCTAAAAAAAACCATATAAAATAATGAGCCTTGGATATTTTGTGGCATTTTATAAACAGGACAGAAACTTATCCTGGTTCAAGTTTTATTTATCTGTAAATTCTCACCCTGGTTTTTAGTTTAGCATTTTAACTTATTTAATTGTTTTATTCTCATTTCCCTTTATTATAATGTCTCTATTATCACTCAGATTTATAAAAAAAAAAAAAAACAAATGAAACAGAAGAATGATAGCAACACAAATGGATTGACAGATGGATAAAGACTGACATACAGATAGGCTTACAGACAGACAGATGGACGGATAAAAATATACAGATAGGATTAGATATATTACACACATATAGATAGATAGATAGATAGATAGATAGATAGATAGAGGGACAGATCGACAGACAGACAGAGACCAATATGCATACAGATATAAAGAAAGATACCAGCATACTTATAGGCTTGCAGACAGAAAGAGAGACAGACAAACAGATAGATAGAGTCTGACATAGATATAGTAAATAAATAGAGACAGAGACTGACATACAGATAGGATTACAGACAGATAAACATGCCAATAGACATAGATAGACAGACAAATAGACAGAGACAGATAGATAGATAGAGACCAACATGCAGATAGATATACTGTACAGACAGATGGACAGGTAGAGGGAACATGCAGACAGATAAACAGATAGATAGATAGATAGATAGATAGATTAAATCGGCGGTATTTAAAATAATTATATAAAAATGGTTTCTTTTAAAAAGTAATGTAAATATACAGCACACGTTAAGTTAATAATATTAAATATTTAATAAAAGTGTAAAAATGTGAGTTAACATTAAAGACATAGAGACAGGACGAAGAATATCTGGAAGTATGGATTAATTACAGACAGAAAGAAAGTACATGATTATATATGATAATAATCAGAGGGAAAAAATCGAATTAAAAACTAAGTGAACGAAATGACTGGTAAAAAAAACACAAAAAAACAAGAAATGCTCGAGCGGACAGTAGAGGACAAACACCGGTTCATTTAGCCATATAAGAAATAAAAAAAGACAACTGTTGCAGGCTTCAGTGTAAATAAATCGTACAGATACTCTGAGATATAAAACATATCAATAATTAAACGAACTCCCGGTACGTACCGTGTTTTATCGCTCTCCGTATAGCTAAGCTAACTCCGCTAACTGACACTGAGGTACTGTTAATCCGTACGCGCGAGCGACACGGGCTCGCGCACCGAACAAACCAGCAAAAACGCCGTTACTGAAAACGTACAGACTTCACTCTCCAACCTAAACACCTAATCGATTGACATGTTTAAACACCACACACACACACACACACAGTACACACACACTGACACACTCACTCACACACACAGAGTGGGTTTCACCTTTTAAAACTGCGCCCACTGTGTATTTTCACCCAGATGCTGAGTGACTGCGCATGCGTACTGCGGAGAGCGCGTCCCTCACGAGGACATGGTTGCCAAATTGAACCGACAATAGTGTTATAACGAGGTTGCCAGAATGTTATGAGTCCTCAAAAACTGATTTAAAATATTTATATTTATTTTAGCTATTCTGGTGCTGAAATGAAAAAGAAGTATTAGAGATATTGGTGCAAATGCTGGACCTAAAAATATTCACTATACAGTATATATCCAAAGGTTTGTGCGCCCCATGGCCATTACACTGTAAGTTAAAAGCAAGCGGACAATTCTATAGAATGTCTTAAGCATTAAAGGTCCACCATTGCACAAATTGTGCACAAAGCCAACTTGATGAAGACATGGTGTGTTAAAGTTGGAGTTGAATAACTTAAGTGTCATGCACTGAACCCTGAGTGAACTCAACCCCGCTGGGAACGCCTCTGGGACGAACTAGAGCAATCTTTGACATCCTGACATCAGTAGCTGAATGAACGCAACTCCCACAGCCATGCTTAACATCTAGAGGAAAGCCTTCTGAGAAGAGTGGAGCTCATTGTAATAGCAAAGGGGAATAAACCTGGAATGGGATGTTCGTGGAGATCATGAGTAATCATCATTGATCACAGGGTTCCCCTGTCTCTAAATAAGACAATTTAAAGTTGTTTTGTTTCACACCATATTAGATTAATGAAGTAAATTCTGAATGGATAAGATAAATTCATTCATTCATCTTCTATACCGGGGCATCAGTAATGCAGCGGTACAGTAGGTTTCTCATCTGCCATGCGGAAAGCCTGGGTTTAATTCCCACCCAATGCTCAAACCCCTGCCACTGAATGCAGTGCCAGATCGGCTTGGAAAAAATGGCAGTGTTGCAGTGAAAGTTGTGTGCAGATCACATGGAAAGCTTTCTATACTGTACTGATTTTCCTGTACAATGTCATGAGAGGCCTGAAGACTTTGGTCACAGATACTTTCTTGTAAACAGAAATAATCTTGAAACTTTTTGATACCACCTCATATGTTTATTGGTTCTGCCACAATATTTTTATGTTGTTAGTTCAATCTGATGAATTACATAAATTCAAATGAACATATTATTTGTCACATACAGTACTTGCTACAGCCATACAGTACAACCTGCAAGTGACCTAGAACTGTTTCACTGTGAAAATTAATTGCACTAGTGAGTACAAAATGTAAGAGAGCCCAGTGGAAAAAGTGGACAGCTTCAGATACCTCTGTGTTCACATCACGCAGGACCTGTTATCGTCCTGTCACATCAACACCGTGGGGAAAAGGCCCAGCAGCGTCTCTACCACCTCAGATGCTTGAGAGACTTTAGACTGCCCTCTAAGGTGCTTAGGAACTTTTATTTCTGTACCATAGAGAGCATCCTGACAGAAAACATCACAAGACCAGGAAGATAGTAAAGGACCTCAATCACCCCTGCAATAGACTGGTCTCTCTGTTGCGGTCAGGAAAGCGATTCCACTCCCTGAAGGCCAACACAGAGAGACTGAGGAAAAGCTTTTTTCCACAGGCTATAGGGACTCTCAACCAGACCTTCACATTGGCCTTAACTGATTGCACTTGCTATGTTTCCTTCAAACATGTGTTGTGAGCAAACCAAAATACTAATCACACTAAACATTTGTCCACTGCACAGTACACATGTTGCATATCATACTGTGTGTGGTTGTGTACATGATGAATACAATTTTTTAATGAATTTGAAACACTTAAAAAATAGAACATTGAAAAATATTCTATTAAAAACAGAACATTGATAAAGAGGAATAGGAATATGAAATAAAAGAAATAACAGTACTTCTAAGATTATTTTAAAAGGAGTCTGTTCAAGTGAATGATTTATTTAAAAAGATGATATAAAAATATCACCAATTAGTCAGACATTGTAGTGCAGATTGCGTCCTCAAGGCCAACACTAACCTCATTAGAAAGCAAGAAGGTATAATGATATGATCTAAATCACCCAGACACGGAGGAAAACCGTCAGCTTTGCCAACCCTGAAGAATTAAGAGTAGTGTGTTGACTTCTTTTAGCTCTTTTTTATAAGATGCTCGAATAATGTACAGCTGTTTCACACAGGCATATAAAAACATATTCTGTTATCCCCTTTATTAGTGTAGGCTTAATTGTTAACAAGGTGGATTTTATTAATTAGAGGAAAAAAAATATTTGCTGAATAACAAAATCCTCTTGAGTAGGAATTCTCCAGGTATAAATATTGACGACTTGATGAAGTGTCTAACACTAATTAGCATGCACCCCCCACCCCCCCTCGGGACATTTCCTCTCTGACTGCAATCGGTAATCAGTGAGGCTTTAAGACTTTGCCAGAGGACACAGTCGACCCTCACACACACACACACTTGAGCAGAGATTATACAGAGATTATACCTCCTCCAATCTGAACAGTTTGCACTTAAAGAATAAAGAATTTTTTTTTTGCTGTAACTATGATGTGTAATAGCATCCTTATAATCCACTAATGTCATGAAGATCATCATATGAAGCAGAGTTTACTGATTGTTTAGCTTTAGTTTGTGCATCGTTTTTTTTTTAGAACCATTTAGGATCGGAGTTAAATAAAGTCAGAATGAAGAAAACTGAACACACTGAACCATCTGACCCACATCAGCTTCAGCATCAGTTTGATGATGATAATGGTATTAGTAACGATGATGAGGATGATGGTAATAGCGACAGGGGGCGCTACAGCTCTCCTAGAATAGATCTTGCTTTAAAATACTGTACTTTAAGGCCCTTATTAGCATGTAATAACAATTGCAACAGTCAACTTTATGACTAAGGTATTATTTACAAGAAAAAGGCACCTTAAAATGGATTTAATGTTGGTACTTTTTAAATTTATTTTGAAAGTTACTGCTGACACACAGATCATTTCATTCCATACTTCATGTTTCATTCACACCGCTGCTGTCACACCCACACACCATATTTCCCCCCCCCCTTTTTTTATATATACTTCTGAGTATAATTACACTTTGCACATTCTTTGGACACATACACTTTGGACATTCTGTGTAATTAATATATTTGATATAGTTCTATTTTATTTTTATTTTATTGTAACTTGTAAATCTGTAAAATTATAGATTTGTACATCTCCATTTTTTGGTCAGTAAAAGCTTCCTATTTTACTCCATTTTAGGTCACAAACCGTCGTGTAAGCATTTCACCGGATTTTAAACTGTGTATGGTTGTGTACATGACAAATAAAATTAGAAAGCTATTTTAAGCAGAAGTTTTTTTTTTTACATAGACCTGATTTTATGGCTTTTTATTTATTACACATACAACTATTATTATTATTATTAATATTATTATTATTATTATTAGTAGTAGTAGTAGTAATAGTAGCAGTAATTTTTTTAGTTTTTTGTATTTTTGGTGTTATTACATTTAAAACATTAAAAGAAAAGAGGAAAGAGAGAAGAGATCGTTGAAACAGGGAAAAAGTGAGTAGAATGAGAGAAATGCACAATGGGGTGAGGAAAGAAGAAAAAAGCAACAGAAAAGAGAAGAGACATGGAGTAGATAGATAGAATGATAGATAGAGATGTAGAAAGTGGAAAGGGTGGGAGAGAGAGTGTGTGTGAGACAGAGGGAGAAAGAGAGAGAGAGAGTGTGTGAAACAGAGAGAGTGTGTGTGAGAGAGAGAGACAGAGTGTGTGTGTGAGTGAGAGAGAGAGAGAGAAAGAAAGAGAAAGAGAGAGAGAGTGTGTGTGTGTGTGTGTGTTTGTGTGTATAAGAGAGAGGGAGAGAGAGAGAGAGAGAAGGACAGAAGGTCTACCATTGTGGGCGGGCTTTAGGACCCCGCAGGTGCGCGGTGTGTGTGTGTGTGTGTGTGTGTTGTCTTCAGTAATGTGCAGTGCGGATGCTCAGAGCGCGCGACCCTCCGCCTGACTCCCCCACCCTTGCGCGCGCTCTCACTCCGCCTGTACTCCCTGCGCGCGCGGAGCCTCACAGCAGCAACAGCACCGCAGCGTTGCCCCGCGAGCCCGAGCGCGAGACCCGGCCGCGCCCCCGCTGCTGATGGCCTCGTCCGCGAGCGGCACGGAGGAGGCGCGCGGCGCGGCGTCCTCATCGGCGCCCACGCCCCTCAAGCTGGTGGGCCTGGTGTGCGTGCTGCTCGCGCTGTGCCTGGATGTGGGCGCCGTGCTGAGCCCCGCGTGGGTCACCGCCGACCAGCAGTACTACCTGTCCCTGTGGGAGTCCTGCTGGAGGTCCAGCGGAGAGAACGCGTGGCGGTGCAGCAGCACGCTGAACACGGGTGAGCCAGCGCAACACACACACACACACACACACACTGTAACCAAACAAAGCAACCGGATGATGCACTTTGATCCTGGATATCTTTAATACAATGAAACATAATATAGATTTCATGATAAAAAAGTATTAAAGTAACGCCAGGATCGTTTTATCACAATTTATCGAGCAGCTTCAGTGACAAAAGCAACGCAAGAATGCTTTAAGATCTTTAAACATGGTTGTTGTTTACAGTACTTGTTTATTCCAAGGCAAGACCTTGCAGATGAACAGAGTTGATTTCTTTGAAACAATTGTTTATTCATCATCCACAACTAAGTGTTTTATTAGTATTAATCATCATAAGATAAAAAATTTAAGATTAAAAACATTTCGATTTTTCCCTCAAAACATAAAAAAATCATGTGATTTGTTTATACACGAGTCTTTCTATTTACTTAAATGTGCATTAATTTGTATGCTTAATGAATTCTTACTTCATTTTTTGTTAAATGAAGAAAATAGTATGCAATGTTAAAAAAAAATGCATTTTCTAAAAAAAATCCAACAATCATTGACATTTCATTTGTAGTATCTTTTAAAATAGGGTATGTGTGTTTATATATTTTTAATAACCAAAATGTTACATGTTAGTTTATAAATATTATTTGTATTGATCATGAGTTATAGATGAAATTATTTCAGGACATGAAACCTTCTTGGATATACAGTAAGGTATGACATGACCAGAATGAATGTGAAGTGGGCGGAGCTTAAAGCAGATAATGTAGTGACTGAAAACTGCAAAAAAAACATAGAATAAGCATTTTGGTCTTTCAGTGCTGTAATTTTGTCTTAATACAGTATGTTTTAAGGCAAGGCACATTATTGATGAAATTTATTAAACAACCTGACTCAAATTCTTTCTACTCTCTTTAAATCGATATAACCTGTAAGCAAATACTGTTGCACATTTATTTTTAATCTTTTACGGTTTAAGCAGTAATGCTGATTTCGTGTTTTCATGGATATTGTTGTGTTTTCCGGTGTCGGGAGCGAGTTTATTGATGTAGGTATAAAGTTACAGTGTGACTTAAGCGTTGAATATCTATTTATAGATCAGATATTTAATAACTTTCTGCTAAAATATATATTTTAAAATAGTTAATGAATTTAATTTTAATATATTCGTGCACAGAAGCCAGATTCTGGAACAATATTCGCAGTCGAAATTATAAAAAGGGACTAAAACAGTACGCTGTCCTGCTGAGTGCCGTCAGTGTCATGATATCTGTTGTGTATCTGTGTGTGTTTGTGTGTGTGTGTGTGTATGTGTGTCAGACTTTATTGCTTTATTGATGAGAGCATCTCATGTTACAGCAGCTCATCTCCGTGTCTGTCAGCGCATCGATCAGTAATTTTGAGACGATTCGGATGTAAACAGTGTCATTATGTTATTCTATTCTATAATAATATAAAATCATTAGTATATAGTTACATATATACGTATTCATATACATATACGTCCTTAGCCATTGAGTTGTCAAGTCAGGGTTGACTTAACCTTTAACAAAAAGGATAAAAAAAACATAGGATATGGAAATGTATGGCTGAGCACATCCTCTGAAATGAGAGTTAAGGTTAAGTATCTAAAATGTGTTGTGGGATTATATAATAAAAAAATGAGGATGCATTAAAACTCTCTCGCTCTAATGAGGGTATTTTAAGAGCAGTTCACTTCTGAGAGACCTGAGTACTGAGCCACACCCTTCCTTAACGCATTCCTGACCAATCAAGGTTGAAATGGCCGTCTTCATGTTGTCTCTAAAATAATTAGCAAGCAAGATATAACAGAAAAAAGCAATGATTCAGAAGTGAAGAGTTTTTTTTTATCTCAGTGCATTCTAAGATAACTCTTATTCTAAGTCCAGAACAAGACCCTAAATGGATAATTCACTGTGGCAGAATTTAAGCAAGGGCTATAAGAGACGTTTCGGACCATTCACTGCTTGATGGGCCACAAAACAGCCTGGAATGATGGCTGTGAACTCCTCTAAATCTGGCTGCCAGGACACCACCATGACTTAACCCTAATGAGGCCGTATCTCAGGAGTGATATGGCCCAGATCTTTAAAGTTTGCTCCTAAAAATGTAATACTGAACAAACTTTAAGCAGGATGCCTCGTTTTTTTGGCTCTAATTTGATCATGCGTAGCTATATCTGGTCTGTCTATCTTGAGCAGTTCAGTTCTAAAGCTAGCAATGGCAACTTTTTTACAATTGTTAACAATACAAAACAGTCCCGTGAATGAAATTAGTTCACCTTGTTAGCTAAACCGTGTGCGCAATGAATAGACAAACAAATTAATTTCTTACAAAGTCAAAACATCATCAAGAATTTTTTCCCCTTAAAAGACAAATGAAGTCTTCTAAACATGTCACATTTTTAGTGTGGTTTAAAATGAATATTTTGAATGTTTACAGCAGGTGCTAATCACTCATCGCTAGTTCATTTTCTGTTCTTCGCTCTCTTTCTAATTCACCAGTCGTTGCTCTCAGACAATGTGGGAATGTCACAGCAGGCCCAGCTGGGATTTCTTTCTGCTTTTGTTGCCCTGAAAATGGGCTTTTTGTCAGGGTTCAGTGAGAAGGGAGGCTAACTTGGCCATGCTAACTCCCCCGAGACATTGGTCTGCACGCAGATTAGTTACCACGGCAACAAGTGGCCCGTTTCCCACCGAGTTAAAGAAACTTAAGACACTTTGTTATCGCAGGTTGACGTGGCTCCCGGTCCTAAATGGATAAGAAAAGTGAATGTTTCAGATGTTTCCAAGGTTTAAAGGTTGTTTGTGGGGGGAAAAAAAACCCTTTTTTCTGCTTTTTGTACTACAATAAAAGTTTTGTTTGACTTCACGTAAACTCCTGAAGCGGCAGAGACAGAGTCCGGAGTCGGAGCCATTTCCACTCCTCCAGAGATTTATCGATCTGAGCCGCTCCATAATCCGTCACTAAACTTATTCTGGTATTTTCCCCGTGTGTCATACGCTGTGCATTAAACAAATCTCATTAGCTTTGCAATTACCGCTCGGCTAACGCGGTCCTCTCCTGAACTCCTGTATCGACTCGCTGACTACACGGCTTGTCCTGGATAGACGTTTAGCTGAGAGATTTATTTGCATTAAGGATTAACTAATAAATTAAGGCATTAATATGCTCTCTCACACAGACACACACACCACAAGACAGAGGAATTTGGTTGGAGTGTGTGAGAATGTACTTTTTGTGCTGACGCAGAATGTGAAGGGCATATGTGAAGCTAATTTCTGTTCTCTACAAGTCTGTGTGTGTGTGTGTGAGTGTGTGTGTGTGGACCTGTCCCTGTTTCAGGACTATTTTTAACACACCCCCGTCCATTTTCCCTCACCACACACAAGTGCAAAATATCCACGTCGTGACATTTTAATTATGATGTTTAAATGACACTTGGATCGCCTGGATGGTTTCTGATGATTGGAAAAAAATGGGCGGGGCTTCAACAGATAAACCAAATGTATTAGATATGCAAATTATCGATGTATGACAACAAAATTCTTGAAAGTCCTTATCCACAGTACCTGTGTGATAGGCTAGCTAGCTGGTTGACAGAAGTCTTGGTTGGTATGGTAACAGTTTAACAGTTGTTAAAATGACAATAAGGAAAATAAATTCAACAGCTTTTAACCAATCAGGATCGATATGCAAATTGTTCCTGGATGACTACAGAATGTGTCTGCTAGCTAAAAAAAAAATCATCTTTGTTAAATAGTTAAAAGTAAAATGATGATGATGGACAAAATAATTTAAACAGCTCTTAACCAATCAGGATTAAAATGCAAATTATTTACAAATCTACAAACCTGTCAGAGGAACTGCGCGTTAAGCTAGCTAGCTGTTTCGGCATCTTGTCAGGTCATGAATTGTTACTTGTTGTTTTTTTTTACAAAAGAAATTATGTAAGTGAATTAATTTTTGATCTTAGGATTATCTAAAACATTAAACATCTATTATAAAAATTAGGGATGCACCGGAATTTCGGCCGCCGAAAATTTTTCGGCCGAAATAGCATTATGAATTTATATTATGAAATACGAAACGTAAGAAAGCGCCGAAAATAAAAGCCGAAATTGTCGCCACGCCTCTTCCATCCTCCCGTCTCGTTCGCGCTGTCATTACGCATCAAACACGGAGTATGTCGGCGGTTTGGAAGCACTTCAAAGTTTCAGATGAGGACAGCAAAGTTGCAATATTTTACAGAAAGAAATTTTATTTAGTTTTGTTATTGTTAAACAGCCTTTTTACTGTTATTTATTATCAATAAAAGTTTGATTGCTTAATTAATTTGTAGTTTTTTTAATACAAACAAAAAGAAAATATTTTAAACGTTTTTTAATGAAGCCATTTTCGGTTTCGGTATCGGTTTTCGGCCAAGTGAATCCAAAAATTTTGGTTTCGTTTTCGGCCCAGAATTTTCATTTCGGTGCATCCCTAATAAAAATGTAAAATCTAATTTAATAAAAAATAAATCAATACATTATATAACTATTACATAGTATGGTTGTAGTTTTAGATTATATTTATTTTATTTATCCGCCACGTTTTTCCTGGTTTGATAAGAAACCTTAAAGGAGACCTTTAGAAAAACATGGCGAAAGTTTTGGCACCCTAAACAAGTGCTGATTGTACCCAAGACAGGAAGTCTGCCCAACCAAGGGTGCGTCGAGAACAATATTGGAACGGATCTCACATCATCGTGACTCACTCTCATCGCTTTTTTCATCATGCATGTTGGCATATTTTTATTTTTTCCTGCTCTCAGACGTCTCCGTTTGAGGGACCGGAGGGCGTCGCAGTAAATAGATGAAATATAGATTTCACTAATTAACGTTTAGATTTTTATCAGTATTTCCCCTTTCTGTGATCCTGCAGGGTTGTACCATTTTTTCCCTTTCGGATAAGATCTCGTTCTGCTCGGATTCCTCGGAGCGCACGTCTCAAGGTGCTTCAAAGACGTTGTGATTTTAAGAAACATTTCAAGAGCGCTCAGACCCGGACATCGGGTCTGTTATGACTTCCTGTACTGACAGACGCGTCGTAAAGCTAAATGGTGACCATTATATGATAACGTGGGCTCGTTTATGTTCCATGCACGAACCCCGAAACCATTTACGAGCATCACATATTAAGAGCGAGTGCTTTATGGTGGGGGAAATGATGTCGTCTTTAGGTTGAGCTTTATAGTTGATGTAGAGGCTAAAAAAATGGGAAATGAAAACGATTTTTAATGAGATGTTCAGTGTCTCTTTCTACAACTTTTTTAACTTTTTAAAAGATTCATCTTCACTGAGGATGATGATGCCATATACAGCAATTTCGCTCCGGCCTCAGGGGAAATAAAGAATGTTGGAATGTTCATTTCTTCAGGCTACCGGACCTGCTGACGGATAAAAATAGAACTGGAATGTAGTGTAGAGAGAAAAATAGACCTTTGGGACACTTTCACACTGATTAGACCGATTAATGCATTATTTTATTGGTACGGTTTTACAATGCGTGTTCTATAGGAACGGAAATGCAGATAAATGAAACAATAACTGTAGCCTGTGGTGTGTGTAGAAGCGCTAATGTTCTCGTCAGTCTGCTTGGATGGAAAAATCCAGAAGAAATCATCCAAGTAAACAAATATATTTTACAAAAAGTCAAAAGTTTGGACACCCCTTCCAATTTCATCTTAGTGGTTAGCACTGTGGCCTATGGAGTTTGCATGCCCCCGTGCTTGGTGGGTTTCCTCCTGGTACTCCGGTTTCCTTCCACAGTCCAGAGACAGGCAGATTAGGCTAATTGGTGTTCCCAAATTGACCGTAGTATGTAAATTACAATCGAGTGTCAAACTGGCAACCCGGCCCTTAAGTAACTGCCATAGAAACAACGGATATCTCTTCAGGGTGGGGAGCTTCCGTCAGTGGATGGCACGTGGATGGACCCTATCCCTATCCTTATAACTCCATGGTCTTTCCTGCTTTTTATTTCTTTCTAAACTGTAAAACAATGCTGAAGGCATCCAAAATATGCAATAGTCTCCTTTGAACAATTGATACTGAGACATGTCTGCTACTTATAATCTGTAAAGCTCATAAACGCTCTAATCTTGACAATACTGTTCTTGCAAGGACTGTTCCCAGAACAGCTGACCTTCATGTCTTAAAATAACAACCGATTGTTGTTGTTGTTGTTGTTGTTGTTGTCATTGCTTAATGTCCTAATGTCATAAGTGTTATTTCATTGTTTTGTCTTCAGTATTGCTGTAGAATGTAGAAAATAACCCCAACTTTTTGTTCAATTTACTATTTGTATATTTTGGTTAATTTTTACAGTCATGGGTGTATTTTATTCCTTAGATTGTGTGTAAGTTGACTTGCTTTTGAGTTATTAAGGTATTAGTGTGATGAGTCAAACAGGCTAAAATAATTACTTTTATAATAAATATAACAACTTCAACACAATTCCTGTGTCACGTCCTGTATTTGTTTTTATCCGTTGGTCCAAATTTCCAGAAAGCAGCAACTACAGTTCATTTCTGAAGCACTACATCCGACCCACAAAAGTAACCCTAAGTAATTCTGTTTTCTTAAATGGTCACATCTCTAAAATGATCAGGTTTATAACTTTGAGCTTTATTTACCCCCATGTTTCACTGAAGTCATGAAAATTGTAGTTCCCATTTTCCATACCATGTAAGCGGTAGGGGAAATCCTAGTACAAGATTTTTTTTTTTCCTTAGTTGAGACACACACATACACACACACACACACACACACACACACACACACACATAAACAGTAAAGATACAGTGTATAAAAATATTTATTTTCTTTAAAACAGAACAGTATTTAGAAATCCAAGATTGGCTCTATATTGTGTGTAATAACACACTGCAGGTCATGCTGTTATTGAAAACATGATCGAAATTGATTGATTGGTTGATTGATTGATTGAACAGCACGTGATAGCTACACTTTATTAGTTTGTAGATACATTTAACGTTGTGGAAACTTTCCTGTTCTTACTTACAATATAGCAGCTACAAACAATGATTATTAGTTACAGTTACAGCTTTACTTCTGATCGTTATAAAGCTCTGACACTGGAGACTCCTTCCAAAAATGTTACAATGTTGCATTCTCCTTAAAGAAAACTTGGTTATTAAATATTAGCAAATTTTTTAAAAGTCTGTCCACCATTACACCAAGTCCCCATGAACGAGCAAACTCCTAACCCTCTGATTCAAACCCACACACGCTGAATAGCCAAGCCTCAAATATCTGGCACAGCCAACATCCCTCAATGCCACATTAGTTTGTCTCTGGTTTATGTTTCGAACATGACACCACTACACAGGAACAACCAATGCCTACAAAAGCTCATTTCATGCTAATGTGCAACTAAACTCTGAGTTCCAGGCATTATTTCCCAATTTGCTGTTGTTGGCTACTTTGCTAATATCTCATGCTAATAGCGGTTGTGGTTGAAAATCTATGAGCACAAAATCTTTTTCTCATGCACAGGCATCTTCGGGGGGAACGTTGTTGTGATTGGCACGGGAGTGTGATTTCTGCTTTGCGACAGGGTTAGCATCTGAGTCATTACGCTCTTTATTTCCCTTGTCTGTTAGCAGTGCAGTGCTAAAAAGAAGAAGTAGATTGAAAAATTCCTGTTTATTCTGCACATCCATCTTTAATCTCAGCAAGTGTTAATAAAGTGTTTTACACCTGGTCTCTCAGGAACTGCTGTGCAGCTTTGACTGTGTTTGATTGTGAGTCGATACAGCTAGCTAAATACAGTACCTAGCCAATGTTTAAAAGAATTTTCATTTTGTGGAAATTTCCATTGTGCTTGTTGAGAAGGAGTGTAAACTGAAATAATTGAACATTTAAAAAACTTTTATGTAACCTTTTTTTATGTTACTAAAAACATTAATTAAAAAACAGAATGCTGGCTTCTTGTGATAAATATAACAAACATTTTATTTCTATTTGAATATTTGAAAGGCGAGAAAAAACATTTACCTCAAAACTTAAAAATTACCTCATGTCTTCTCTCTAACATTACCTCAGCTAGCAGTTCTGGCTAATTCTAATCCCGTGATTTCAAAGCTAATGCAGCAATTTTTAGCATTTCGAGTATCACACATGAACAAGTTTACTAACTAGTTTACTATATATAATGTATTTCCAAATGTTCAATGTTCTTGCTAAAATTTGAATAACAAACTGGTATGAAGATCCTTAAAAATTTTAATCGCAATTTGAACTCGAGCAATTTTATTATATAAGGCTGCAAATTATTAGAGGCAAAAAAAATGCATAGTTGGGAATTTATGTAAGTTTGTCAATAATTTTAGTGTTTGTTTATTTATTTTTTTTTTCTTTTAAGCTTGTAAGTACAGTAAATATCATCAAGCCTCGTCTTTATGTGAACATTAGCATATTAGCATAAGGAGTTGTACCACTGTACTGTTTAGGGACATGTTATGTAGTACAATGGAACTTTTGACAGTACCATGATAAGTATTTGCTGATAGAATACATTTACATTTACATTTAGGCATTTGGCAGACGCTCTTATCCATTTTTATCTCGTTACACATACACACAGCTACGGTAGGTGTAGCCTACTACCGTGGTATATACTTTGGTACAACGGTACATGTACTACTGTACTAATGCATGGTACTACAATGTATTATAGTATGGTACAATGGAACAAGTATCAGGAAACTCTCAAAAATAATAATTTATAGTTGTTTATGTACCATAGTAGTAACATATGTACCATGTTGTTGTTATTAATAATCTTTTGAGTAACATATATGTGTCTCTCTCTCTCTCTCTCTTTCTCTCTCTCTCTCTCTATATATATATATATATACTGTATATAATATATATCATAATATATATAAACAAGATATGATATACACTCACCTAAAGAATTATTAGGAACACCTGTTCAATTTCCCGTTAATGCAATATCTAATCAACCAATCACATGGCAGTTGCTTCAATGCATTTAGGGGTGTGGTCCTGGTCAAGACAATCTCCTGAACTCCAAACTGAATGTCAGAATGGAAAAGAAAAATGATTTAAGCAATTTTGTTGGTACCAGACTGGTCGGTCTGAGTATTTCACAATCTGCTCAGTTACTGGGATTTTCACGGACAACCATTTCTAGGGTTTACAAAGAATGGGGTGAAAGGGGAAAAACATCCAGTATGCGGCAGTCCTGTGGACGAAAATGCCTTGTTGATGCTAGAGGTCAGAGGAGAATGGGCTGACTGATTCAAGCTAATAGAAGAGCAACTTTGACTGAAATAACCACTCGATACAACCGAGGTATGCAGCAAAGCATTTGTGAAGCCACAACACGCACAACCTTGAGGCGGATGGGCTACAACAGCAGAAGACCCCACCGGGTACCACTCATCTCCACTACAAATAGGAAAAAGAGGCTACAATTTGCACGAGCTCACCAAAGTTTAACAGTTGAAGACTGGAAAAATGTTGCCTGGTCTGATGAGTCTCGATTGCTGTTGAGACGTTCAAATGGTAGAGTCAGAATTTGGCGTAAACAGAATGAGAACATGGATCCATTATGCCTTGTTACCACTGTGCAGGCTGCTGGTGGTGGTGTACTGGTGTGGGGGATGTTTTTTTGGCACACTTTAGGCCTCTTAGTGGCAATTGGGCATGGTTTAAATGCCACGGGCTACCTGAGCATTGTTTCTGACCATGTCCATCCCTTTATGACCACCATGTACCCATCCTCTGATGGCTACTTCCAGCAGGATAATGCACCATGTCACAAAGCTCGAATCATTTCAAATTGGTTTCTTGAACATGACAATGAGTTCACTGTACTAAAATGGCCCCCACAGTCACCAGATCTCAACCCAATAGAGCATCTTTGGGATGTGGTGGAACGGGAGCTTCGTGCCCTGGATGTGCATCCCACAAATCTCCATCAACTGCGAGATGCTATCCTATCAATATGGGCCAACATTTCTAAAGAATTCTTTCAGCACCTTGTTGAATCAATGCCACGTAGAATTAAGGCAGTTCTGAAGGCAAAAGGGGGTCAAACACCATATTAGTATGGTGTTCCTAATAATCCTTTAGGTGTGTGAAATGAATATGTACAAATGTAGGTGTATGAGGATGAATATTACTGGATAGACTAGTGCAATTTAAGATTCGCAACTGTGTTTCAGCAACTGAAAGTGACAGCAGTGCAGAAAGTGAGTGGTGCAAGACTGAGGTAATGAGAGTCAATGCAGATGAGGAGACATGATGAGATGATAAATAGATACGACTGCGAACACTCAGTCTGTTTTGTGTAACTGAGGATGAGTAGTGGTTGAGAGACCGTCTGACCCAGAATCCCAATCAAGTCCCCAGGCACCGTAAAGAAGTGTTAAAGCATTGTATGGCCCTAGGACCAAAGGATTTCCTGACTATTATTGTCTGCCACTGAACATGCTCTTCTGCTTGGCAAAAGCTCCATACAGTGGGTGACTGGTGTTGAGCATCATAGGCAGCATTATGTTCAAGGTCCTATAGTATGGTGCCATGTTTTTTATCATTGTACTAAAAAATTGTTGTCAATGGGGTACCTTGGTATTTCTATCCCCATGGTATTTGCACTGACTCTGGTATAGTAACATTAGCAGTGCCATTTTGCCCGTTATGGTACTCTCCAAAGCACTATTCTTTGGTGAAGACCATGGTACTTATTGGGTACCATAGTGGCTACTAAAGTTCAGCAGGTATTCAATATGGTACTTTCTGTACTATACCATACTAGTAGTGTATACAGTACTAACCTATGTAATATGTTGGATTTAGTGTTATGAGTGGAGGCGGGGTGGGGTTTGTGTTTAGTATACAAGCCCTAGTGCAGGCCATCGGAGGGGAGTGAGCTGCAGGAGAGATTGTGTGCACTTTCAGGTAGACTCTTTACATTCAGAAATAACGGGGTCTTGTTCCACACAAAAATATTTTTTTTTACAAAAAACACAAAATTCGCCAGTCTTCCCGCTTTTCTTTTCACTTTTCTCTTTTCTTTACTTTTCTATACCAGAGTGACATGAATCCGCTCTCATACCTGGTGTGAACAAATGTCTGCACAATGCATTGCATATATAGGTGTCGGCACATCTCTCCTGATTACCTTGTGGCAGCGTTGCCTAGCAACCGTGCGTGAGGGTGACCGCAGATCTGCCTGAGGTGTAGTTGCCTGTGGATTTGCCTGTCGCGAGACCTGCGGCGTATGTACAAACAAACCATATTAGATACCTGCTGATCTTTAATAGGCGCTGTGGCACCCAATAAGTACCATAGTATTGACCAAAGTACTGTATGGTAGTACACACCGTAGTACTACCATGGTAAACGATGTTATATTATGGCATGTAATAGCGCAAACCATAGTATATGGGGTTTGTGTCATTTGCTGTTAGCCTAGATACATTTGTTTGTGCAGACATTCATTAGTATTTATATCTTTCTATAAGTCAGCATCTGAATCAGTGTAAAGGCTGATAAAAAAAAAAAAAAGACCAAACCATAACGATTGGGTTTTAACCGCTTTATTACCCGTAGCGACCTAATTAGCAAAGTAAATTAATGAAGTGATATCTTGCTCGTTGAAGTGTAAGGCATTTTGCACGTCAGGACGACTGATGTCTGCTTTACAGTCTGTTGCTTTGTAACTAAAGCCGAGCTGGAAATGTGCTGATTCATTATTTAATGCCGTGAAACCCTGAGCTAAATCCGTAGCTGGAGAACCGGGCTGTGATTTGAGTCCACGTTCCCTCAAGTTGTTGTTGTTGCATTTACTGTAACTTCTGTGCAAATATATTCCCTTAAAACTTTTTGCATTTGCATTTGCTTCACAGAGCCCAGAGTTTCTCGGGGTACGATTTCTCAATCTTGAAATATCACCAAAAGGCATTTTTTTTTCGCTTGTAATTTATTTTTTTGTTGTTGTTTTAACCCGTTCCTTCATCACCGCAGGAATGTACATACTTATGGTCATGTGGTCAGATTAGGCTCAGACGCTGCTGAATAGTATTGTTTGTACTCTGTATTACGAACCAAGAATTCAGTCTCGGACCCTCCCTCTTTTTTTGTTTTGTTTTTATCGCACCACCCCCTCATCTACTCATGGCCTGTTGACATTCTCCAGCGGCGAGCCGTCGAGATTTCACGTTTGCTCTTATGCATTTCTCATGCATTGACATCTCCCCCTTTTCTTCTTCTTCTTTTTTTATTCAACACCCCCACCCCCCCTTTCCCTCGCTCCCTGTCAGTGCTCCGTGGAGGATTCGGTGCTATTTCTAGGCCCCACTCCAAGTCGAGTGTCTTTAGAGTGCTTCTGAATAAAACGCAGATGGAGAGATGGGGAAACGGAGAGAAAGCCAGAGCGAGAGAGAGACAGAGAGAGACAGAGAGAGAGAGAGAGAGAAGGAATGGAGCATCCATTATGCAACGCCCCATTTATCTGAACAGAGTCAGTGATAAGCTCTCAGTGGTGCAAGAAGGTTCACTGTTTTGCAATTAGGCACAAAACACACTCTGTCTGTGTGTGTGTGGTTAATTACACAGCGTTATTGTTATCCTTTTCCGTGTAATCCATCCATACCCATGCAGCCTTTCTCACTCTGAAACCTGATCGTATTTCTTTTTTTACTTCTTTGTATCACCGCACACATTCTTCCTCCTTTCTTTTTTTTTTCCTTGTTCTTTCAAAACACACATTCATTCCCAGACCAGGATGTTCCCGTGAGACGGACAAATAAACTTTTTCCCTTTTTTTTTTATTCGATTGTGTTTCAGGACGGAGCTGCGCCTTATCAGGATGTCGGTGTGTAACAGAAATATGCGCTTAAGTCCTTTTCTACGTTTAGATCTCATTTAGATACAAATAGCACGAGAAATCAGTGCTGGTAGATTTTTCATTACAAACAATTATTAGCGATCTGCAGCGTATGTACACGAGTCCCCTAATGAACATGGCACAAATAGTTTATAATGCGATGCTGGAGGATTTAGGAAAAGCGTACTGTATGTCACCGCGTGAACGATGATTTTAATTGTTTATCTTAAAATAACTAACAAATTTGAATCCGTACTTTGCAAGCTGTTAGTCTATTTATACAACAGCACTTTGAGAAAATGTATACAGTACAGGTACAGTAGAGTGTTATGAATTTGGTATAAATTATAAAGTGCTTTAAAAATCATTTCTTTGACATCTGGCACAGAGTGTGTGCTTCATAAATAAAACACTGTATTGGAAATATTGTAATTCAGTGTTTATGCTCTAATAAGCAGTGATGAGTAATGTGATACAAAACTGTGATACAAAAGGAAAGTGTTTTAGTGTAATATATTACTTTTGTTAGTAACTAGTGAAACTTTTACTTGAATCTGTTCATTTTGGGCGCCGTGTGTGTACGAATCTCAATACGTCAACGGAAAAACTATACTTATGTAAAAGTAACGCTGGTTTAACACTATGGTTAAAGACTTTGTAGAAATAGTTTAAATGTTTAAGCTAAAAATAAAGGTTTCAGGTTGAAGCCCACGTCCATGTCTGTGTGTCTCTCTGTACAGCAGAACTCTCTGTCTAACTTATTAATACAAAGAAATCCCATTCTGTAAGGTTGAGTATCTTACGCCTTGTTTACACTAAGTTGTCCTTCTTTGGTGCTCAGACAAATACACTCCCTGTTCGGTAATCGGAGAGTGAATCACAGATGAGAAATGGAAAAAGTAGATAAAAGGATAAAAATGAAGTTTTGTCTTAAAACCACTCCAGCGTGATAAAATTCACTTATACCACTTCAGCACTGTTATTTCAGCCAAAGTAAAAATATTCACTTTATCTTTTCTAATTAATATCTATTGGTGCAGGTGTTTGTTTACATTGAGACAGTAGCGCATTAGTAGATTATTTTACAGTAGATTATTAAATCCCACACATAACTGTTCATAACATCACTTTTACTCAATGTTTAGATTTCATTTATGGTGCAGATTAAACTTCAGGTTTTGCGTGATGCTGCGACAAAATCTAACAGACAGAAACTGGTTTCGCGTCCTCCAATTTATGGAATGTAAAGATATCATTGAAGAAGACAATTTTTGACCAATGTACAGACAACTATTCTTTTATTTATGTATATTTACATAATTACTATGAATGTGTTATAAAAGCACTATGCATATGGATACCCTTCAGATAAAGGTTTAATGCATTCACTAACATTAACAGAAGCGGTTCGAACTCGGGATGTGCTTCCTAATTCATTTTGTTATTCAAATTATTATCTCTAGGAGACATACTGTAAAGAAAGTTCTATTGGTTAATCAGTGCACGAAGAGAGAAGTGTATTTAATACGGTTTATATGTATTTATTATTACAGCCGTGTGTATTCTCAATTCTGATTGGTCTATAATGTTCTATGAAGACAGCGCTGACGGACACACACTCTAATACGTTATAATGCATCATCGTTTCTAAAGCAAGAGGCACACACTAGGTTTTAAAATATAAAACTATAGATATACAAGGAGACATGTGACATAATATAAATTAATCAGCTAATTTCCATACAGATAATACTTCATTTAAATAGAGTTGTAACTACAATTTAAAGGAATGCTAGGAGGGCCACGCCCACAGCTGACAGCAGTAGAAATCTTTAACACACACACACACACACACACACACAGACAGTACTGCAATATAAAATTAATCAGCATGTTCTGATCAATCAGAATTTATTTTCAGCTGTTGTCCTGGTTTCAGTCTTCCATGTTTTTATAACGTCATTATCATTTAGGATAAAATGTTTCAATTAGAAACAAAATTCTGGCCCAAACTGATGTTTTTCACTGTTTTGTTATCAGTCGCAGTCGATCCGCCCCCTGAACGAATCACGTGTCAGTTATAATCATCACACCAGCTGATCTAGCCGAAAGCAAGTGGTTTACTCACCGACCCAGGACGTCCACAGAGCTGCTTAACACACCGAGCTCGTTCTGCCGCACTGACACACTTCTAGGTTAACGCGTCCATATGTGGAAAAGCCGAAACTAGACGACAAAAGCTCACAAATCCAGGAGCCACCCCGAAACCGAGGCCTAGCCGGTGTCAAACTTCACCATCATCATGGATTAATAAACAGCTATACGAGAGTCAGGTGGGCGGAGTCGTTCAGAACAAGTGTTAAGTTTGTTATAATAGCATACAGAGGATTACGGACAAAGAACGCATTGTGGAAGGGGGTTTCAAAGGTGTCACTTATACATTTGCTGATCATGCTGGCTTGTCACGACTAGGAACGTTCAGACAGGGAAGGACACACACACACAACCACACACACACACACACACACACACGCATACAGGCATTGCAGATGCTTCTAACATTTCGTGCACGCCCAGGAATGATGTAAATACATGGCGACCAATAGGAAGGCATCACTCTCCCCGTACAGCTACACATACAAACAGAAATACAAAATGAATCAGGTTCATTATAACAGGCGTTCAAGTCAATCCAGGACTTGTGATGAATTTTCTGGCGAATGAAAGTGTAAAAGCGATTGACAATTACAGAAGACTTCAAGCACAGTATGGTGATGAGACTCTCAGCCGCAGTGAAACATGTGAACGGTGCAAAGAATGACGATCCCGGCCGAGGTGGCTCGGCGCTCACTGCAGTCATTTCCTTGAACATTCAGCGAGTGGAACGCTTGAGCCTTGAAAATATAAGTCAATAACTTGCAGAAGAGACACATCTGTACACACAAAGATTCACCAACACCACTGACGGATTAAAGGAGTTCCTGGGGGGCCGGCGTTTCAGATGTGAATCAGACAGGCAGTCAGATCATGACTCCGGTGTACTGAGAGAACTTTCTACCTTGATGGTGTCCAAGAACTAGTGAAACACTGGGTGCATTAGTGTATCAGGGGATTATATAGAGAAATAAAGGGAGTTTTTACTTCCAGAACTGTGGTCTGTTATTCTGCACAATCAAAAATCTTGCTTTGACATTCAGTTTGAATCGTTGAATCGAATCACTGTTCGACACTGATATTGATTCCATCTTACTACAAATCACATGTGAATCAAAATGAAAATCATCGAACCGTGAATCAATGACTCAGAGAGTCGGCCTGAAGATTCACATCCCTCCAGTAAACGTGATCTGTGTTTGTGTTTGTATTTGTGTTGCAGATTGGCAGATCGCCACATTGGCACTGTTGCACGGAGGAGCCTTCCTCATCCTCATCTCCTTCATGGTGGCCCTGGTGTCCGTGTGCACGTGCAGCAGGAGGCGTTTCTACAGACCCGTCGCTGTCATGCTGTTCGCCGCAGGTGCACGCTCGTTTCTGATCGACTGGCAGCAGTCGCTCTACAAGTGTGAATTTAGCCGCATTGGATCGGTAACGATTTGTAACAGTCCTGGACGTTGTTGCCAAAGAGACAAGCAACCTCCAACTTGCTCAATGACATCGACATTTGGAAGACTTTTACTTAAATTGTGCATTTTTTTAAATAAATGCATTACATTTAATATTATAAGCTGTTTAATATAGGAGGTCTTAAAAAAAGTACTTTCTTCTTTAAAAAAAAAATCCTCTCTGTGTGGAGTTAGGTCTATGGAGAGATATTTTTAATTAAAGTCTTAGTAGAAGGATATGAGCTTTAATCCCATTACCATTCCCATAAGCTAATTGCATGAATATAATAATAATGATTATTTTTTTCTATGAAAATGAACCATGCCTGCTCAAATGAATTCTCTTCAAGTGAGAAAAAAAGATCATCCAGTGATATGGGCAGAAACATATTTAGATGTATAGATACTCAATAAGTGCTGATCCAGTCTTGATGGTAGCCATTTGAATAAATCATTAATACTGATGCTGATTGGTGCATTTTGTTCCAAAACATATAACTAGCTGAAAGTAGGGAAAAAATGAAAGGATCAATCTGCCAGCTGAAGTTCAAACGACACCACATAGATATCCAAGATAACTCAATCTAGCTAAATTAATCCAGTCTAGGTTTAATTATCCTGTAAGAAATGATCACAATTAATTTTGCTCAGCAAGTTTTGAAGAACCCAGTTGTAAAAAATAGTAAAACCCCAGAAAAAAAAGGCCAGACTGTGTCTTGGTTGATGGGTTATGAAGGGAGAAAAGGCAGGAATTATGTAAATGTGCTCCTTCGCCGAACCTTTGCTTTACCAGTACACACGTGCTCACGACTCAGACGCGTCGTCATCCGTCTCTCGGCGAGGGCGCGTGCACTAAGGAGCAGAACGGCCTACTGGGACTTGTCCTCGGGGCGAGCGAAAAAGTGGAAACAGGAAGTTTGTCTCAGCACCGTACCCCGGCACACAGCTGTTTCACTAATTACTCTTTCTTCGTTTCGAATTAATCACACAGACGCGCGCTTAAAAATATTTCTTTTAAGTGGATTTTTGATGCTCTTTGAAGTCACTCTGCTTTGTTCAGAAGCTCATCACAATCCCAATGACTTTCCTCGGAGGAGAGAAAAAAAAATTACTCTATTTCTTTTTTTTCTTTTTTTTTATTCCCAGCCTACTTTTCCCTCCTCCTCCCTCACGATGAAGTGCCGCTCTTTAAAGTTTGGCTTTGATTTGAACGACTTACATCTGTCAAACTCTTTGCATTGTTCAAATGAAACCAAAATTGCAGCACAACCAAATGGTTCCTGCTACTTCCTTCCTACAAGCTATTTTTTGCATCATTTTTATCATTACTCTTTAACGTACAGTATAGTCCAGGATAAGATGAAACCAAAAGGGCTCAGTATTTCTTCCGTTGTCATGCATCAAACAGAAAGAGTAGGAATGCACATTAAAATGACATAAGACCACGTGTAAATGTTTATGTGAACATATAGTCAAGAGTTGTGTCTTTCCTGTCTTTAGCTTTAGAGCTAGATATTTTTAGCCTTGTAAGCTATGACACAGTTTGTTACAAGAGTTCGCCCTCTGATTAAACTCCTTAAACTATATTATATTAGATTATTTTTAGCTAGCTACAAATTTATAGTCAGATACCAAAATATCAGAGCAAACATTAATGTTATCTTTTTGTGTTATTTTTCACCCCACAGTTGTCCTGCAGGCCTGTAGCTTGGTCCTGTTCCCCATCAAGTTCATCGAGACGATCAGCTTGCGAATATACCACGAGTTCAACTGGGGTTATGGCTTGGCTTGGGGCGCCACCATCTTCTCGTTCGGAGGAGCCATCCTGTACTGCCTGAACCCCAAAAACTACGACGATTACTACTGACCCTGCCGCACGACTCCTGTTTTCCGTTACCCTCTCCCATGCCACACTCCCACCATACTGCTCACGCACCAAACTTTTATTTGCCTCCTGAGAAACAAACAAACAAAAAAAAAACACCACACAAACTAAGTGCGGAGCACGTCCGATTTCTGGACCGACCAATCTCACGTCTTATGCTGACACCTCATCCATTTACGTTCTTTAAAATTCCTTTTATTAAAGTGTCACTCTGTTCTTATCTCTCCATCACATTTCAGACATCACTGATCCGTCTCTGATCTTTAAGCGTCGGGTTATGCGGAGAGCTCCGGAAGCAATCATGTGCCGCCGATCCCTGCGGAGAGCTCCATCTGGAGTGGGATTTAGGATCGGACCTGCTGCATGCATACACATACACAGATACACACACTCACACTTACTCTCTACTTTCACACAGATCACACAGAGAGTGTTAGGTTCCTGTAATGAGAGAGCTCACCATTGAGCATATGCTAACCTTCGTTCATGCTGGCAAGTGACAGTCGTTAGAAACACTAAAAGCTATATATATATATATATAGAAATGTTTGGATTTGTCGTGCTACGCTTTAGGACCTATGCTAACAGATTGCATAAACTTGCGAAAATCTTTACACATGGCTTTTCACTGCAATCGTGGCTTGCGCATGTGTAAAAACTTAACAGCCACATGCTGCTTTGTGATTTGCTAGCATGAACGTAGGACAGCAGGTGCAAAGGTCTGAGTGCAATTATATTTACCCGTTCTGCTAAACTTTTTATTATTATTATTATTATTTTTCGAGCACTGAAACATCACGACAGTGTCTAAAACAAGAAACGTTATGTACCTGACTGAGTAGTTTTGTTTAACTTGCTAAGGCAAAATTGCCCCTTAGCGTTAACTAGCAAGTTTTGCCATGAGATTAAAAAAAAATATATGGGATAAATATATCAATATGTTTTTTAAGGATATCCTCAAACAAATACCCCTTTCTGTAATGATATCTAACTAATTCCTAACATTTGATAAATGGCTAGCTAGCTACAAATAAACCTTTCTTTAACTAGTTTAGCTGTGAGACATTTCAGAATGCTCTTCGCTAACTAGCTAGATATCTTCATATTAGTATATTTTCTGATGAATATAATTTTCTCTGATGTTATAGCTAGCGAGTCAGATGTGGGATATTTCCTAACTTTGGTCAGATCTTTGTATGAGTGTATCCCTTAACAAAAGGGATTAACCCGGTTAAGTTAGCTAGCTGATTTTCCTGGGATATTTAATTTTTGTTAACTGGCTAGCTATGTTTACACTGTACAGTATATTCTCAAAGAAACTAGCAAAATTAGATTAGATTTTCTTGGGAAAGTTAATGTGAGCTAGCTAGCTATTTCGGGATGAGTGTTTCTTCTAATGAATATACATTTGTCTTACGCTAGCTAACAAGTTTGATGTGGCACATTTCAGAACATTTGTTAAATAGATAACTGTCTATTATATTAGCATCGGCTTAAAGTTGTTTTTCCTGTGAAACATTTTCTAAATGTTGTTAACTAGTGTAATGGAAAAATCACATTACACTAGCTTTATTAATATTATAAAATTCTTATAGAAACTAAAATCTTTCCCTATCTTGCTAATTTGATATATTCTATTGATAGCTAGTATATATAGTATTTATATTAGTATATCCTTTAACAAATGGGATGGTATCTGATGTTATATAGCTACCTAGACCTTTTCTGTAAGTTTTTAAAATTTATTTTTATCTTACCTATCTAACCTTTTACCCCCATTTTTATCATAGCTAGCTAACTTTGCACGGGCATATCCTCCAACAGGGGATTTACTCTAATGTTAGCTAGCAAGTTTTGCTATGAGACAATTTCAATTTTAGTTATTATAGAATTTTCTCTGAGTATAGCTAGTTAGCATGGTTGTGAAATGTTACCTGCTAACTTGAAATGTTAATCAGCTAGCTTTGTGTGGGGATATTCTGGAATGTATCCATCAGGTTTATTTCTTTAATACTGGTTCTTTTTTTTATCTTTTAATTGCTGACTATTTTTGAATTTTACCTCATTAGTTTGTAGGGAAATCATTTTGCGTGAAGATGTTTTCCCACCTGTTAGCGAGTTAGCATGGCTGTGGGACATTTGCTGAGGTTTGCCGAGCAGCCGTAACTTCTCGAAGGTTTTAATCTTTTAATAAGAAGTCCTCTTAATATCTTGCTACTCTGGGATATTTTTATGTTCTGCTAAAAGTAAGGGTACTTGTCTACTTTTAATTCCTGCCATCTTTCAACAGCGCTGATATTTGCGTTATCATCATTATAGCCCTAAGTCAGTGCGAACATGGTTCAATTGATATTCTTATAAAAAAAGTCCTTATAGAGAAATGTAATTAGACAAGATTGTGTTCCTTAGCTTTATTGCACTCAGACATTTGGACCTGACTGTACAAGGAACTTGAGACGATTATGAAAGTGTATTATATTCCGAGAGAAACCTCGAGGTCACCTCGAGCTTGGTAGAGATTTGTTTATATGACATATTACAATGTATCTTCACTGTAGCTAAAGTCAGGGTTATACAGTACGAGTAGAATACGATTTATGGCTAGAGCATGCTAAGTGGAGCAACATGGGTTAATTAGCTTTTCTGGAAATAACTGTGAGGTTCATTAGTGCACATGTAAGAAGTGCATTCACTTTATGATAAGTGTGTGTTATGAAACTAATAGGGCTAGCGGTGATTTTATTCTTAACTTTATCTTTTCATTTTTGTCAGATATTGCGTAAAACCAAAAAAAAAAAAAAAAAAGGCCAACGCTACATCTGATTCTGTTGTCTGCTGTTCAGATTCAGGCATTTTAACCTGCCTTCACTATTTTTACACCGTGACTGTCGGTTCTGAGATTTTTCGTCTGTGGTCACTGTTCTTCTTTTCTTCCAACTGCAAACCTTTTTCTAAAAGTTAAATTATTATTATTAAGTAGACATGTGCCAGTGTCAAAATGTTCACCTTATACATTATACTTGTTTAACTTTTTAATTACCATGCATGATATTAAAATACAAAAAAAGAGAAAATACTACAGCAAATTATTCCTAAATCAGCTTATCAGTAATATAATTTTGACAGGAGATTTTTTTTTTTTTACAAAATAAAGGGCCTGCAGGACAGCAGCTGGTTAACCACTACTATGTTCAATACTCACTATTCACTACTCAGTACTCACTACACAATAGTTAAAACTCAGTAGCCAGTTGTCAATATTTGGCTCATGTCAAAAAAAAAAGTTTAATTAACAATAATCATTAAAATGAGAAAAAACTACAAAGAAATGTTAGCTATGGGCAATTTACCACCATATTACTCAGCTGAAGCAAGTAATTCCCATTACTAAATTAATAGATTTTACCTAAAAACTATTCTAGACCATTCCAGAATAGTTTGTGCGACCAAAATTTGAATGAATTTTTAATGAATCTAATAAATTTAGTAGAAGCTGATTGGTAAAAATGGAGCAAGATGTTTTCTTAATGTGTCATGTTTAAAATTAGTAATACTATAAGTTAGAAACTACTTTTTTAGCCATAGTTATTGTTTGGATTTTCTTTCTGTAAATCAGGAATTTCATGCTTTTTTTTGTAGCGTTCAATAAGATACAATTTGAAGATAATCAGATGGGCAAAATTAAATTCACCAAACTAATTCAGATTTTACAATCAGTGCCAGTCGTTTGCATTTTGAAGACTTCTGATGTAGTTTGAACCAGAAATCCAATTAAAATTTGTTTCACCAAGATTCAAATTTATTTGGTATTTCATGCCTTTGTTACTGTTTGGTTAAAAGTTTTGGTGTTTTATGTTGAAATTGTCATTTTTAAGTTATATAAAATATATCAAGGTAAATTTCAATTCACTCATGCTCGATTCCAACACGGTCCTACGTCAAAAATGAAAAGTTGTGTTGGGACAAATTTAGCAAATCACATGCAGATTCACCCAGTAATTTTAGTGACTACTGATTGGCTGAAATTGTGCCAGTGTAATGCATTTCTAACACGCTTAGGTGTGGTGTTTAAAATCAGAATTTTAATATTAAATTCTAAAGGTGTGAGAGTTCATTTTAACTCATTTTGAAAATCCATATTCTTCCACTTTTAAATTTCAGGTTTACACTTAATTTGAATAAAATTCATTTGAATCAATGTTGATAATTTTGAATTATAAATATCTAAATTAAATAAAAAAATATTTGCAGATAAAATTATTTGATTTGTATAAATTCCCATTTAGCTGTTCACGGCACAACAGCTTCTTAAGTGTTGATTGGCCCCAGTGGCAGTTCTGTACTCAGCAAGGTATTCATTTGGAAAAAAAATTATTATAATTATTTTAAGACTATCATTTTGTAGAAAGTGTAGTTGTTATGCTGGTGTAGAGCTTGTAAAAGCTTGTTTGGAATGGAATGTGAGTGCATGTTATGTTTTTTTTCCTTTCATTTTTGATTTGAGCACAAAATCAGAAATCATCTTGTGGTTGTAAACAAATACTGAAAAAGCGAGTGGCTTTCTTGTTTTATATTTGGTTTTATATTGAAAAATGAATTAACAAATGACACATGGACTGAAGCTGAATGAAATGATGAACATGAATTCCAATTGT
The DNA here is from genome assembly GCF_024256425.1 of Clarias gariepinus. Classification (NCBI taxonomy): domain Eukaryota; kingdom Metazoa; phylum Chordata; class Actinopteri; order Siluriformes; family Clariidae; genus Clarias; species Clarias gariepinus. The sequence goes on along the minus strand of NC_071108.1, from coordinate 2,425,175 downwards.
ACTTTCCAACTAGAAGTACAAAATTCTAAATTTTAATTCTGCTGAAATAAGAATTGAATTTCACCACTTGCTAGCAACAAACCTCGCTTACCAACCTGGCTAACTTTTAATTACTCTTAGAAATGGCAAGTTTAATAGTTCAACAGGAAAACCAGATCAGCTTGCCTCACAAACCAATTTGTATAATTTGAACTTTAAAACATTAAATTTGATGATTAAAATATAATTAATTTTCAAATCCTAGTGGCACAAAAACATTAATTCCATGCCGCTGAAATGAATCAGTGTATACTGCCTAAGGAATGGAAGCACAAACGCTGCCTTGGGAACCAGTCTGTGAATACGGGGAGATTTACATCACCTAACGTAAGGATATTACACGCATTAAATACGCCTGTTTAATAACCTTACACAGGCGTAATTACGCTGACGACGAAAAGTGTTGATCCTGCATAGTAGCAGCTCATTCACACAGATGTGTCGCTTGGGTAATTAAATAATTACTATGGTGAGGTTTTCTGTGCGGTCTAATGTGTTTATTTGGTGTTTATGGAAGGAGTCTCCAGTGTCAGCACTAAAACTGTGAAGTTTAAAGACGGCTTCAAGACAATCCACAAATTAAACCCAATAACATGGTGGTTCCTTGAGGGGTTCTAATGAACAAAAATCTCAGAATTGTCTTCAAATCTCTGTGATATAAGAGGAATAAAACACATCCTGTACAACTGAAACACCTCAAGTCTAATTGTTTCTCAAATGCAAGCAACTGGAGAAAAGAGACATAGTATACATGTGTAGAAAATTTTCTATGAAACATGTAGGTCGTGTGATTTAGACGAGCATTGCTAATAGATTAGCTTTTGATCAATAGCTCACGAGTCGATTGATTAATGAACAGCACAGGCGGAGTAAATTAATGTGCGCGCGCGAAAGGAAATGGCATGAAACATTTGTGTGTGTGTGTCTGTATGAGAGCATGATTATTTATGAATTCTGCTAGGGGCCTTTCACCCCCCCCCCCCAAACCCTAAAATGGAGCTTTGCGCTGAATCTGATTTATATACAGTAACAAATAAAATGGGTTTAAAAAAAAAAAAAATACATACTGCTTGCATTAACTAGTGGCAGCTTGAAAACAGGAAATGCGTCTGCTGTAATCGGAAAAAAAAGGTTTCCTCACAGCGCACAGGCAGCAGCTCTTGGGTCTCATCAGCGAGAAGTTTGTGTCTTCAAACATGGCGTGATGGACAAAAAGGAGACTTCGTCTACAACTACATGCATGCTACGCCATCCAAGAAACAACTGTTAACTATTTAACAGATGGACCATATCTAATTTCGGAAAACATACTGTATATGTAAAATAATAATAAATAAAATTAAAGAAAAACACACACTAAATGAAATATGCACAGATTTAAGCTCATACAATATAAAGTAACAATGACATCATCAGCCATGCTGTTATAAGTCCAGATTTCCTTATGAACAGCAAGTCACTTTGGAGCTGTTTGATGTTTGTTTATGCGGAATTTAACTGTAAATTAAACCTTATTAATAAATTTGCATGTGTCAAATGACAGGCTGTTGTATTAAAATATAAGTAAATGAAAGGTTGTAAACTTTAAAAAGTACTGGGCGCAAAAGTAACCACTTCACAACTTAAACAAAACGAAACACAAAAACAAACAAAAAAAAAGTTATCTTCTGGAAGTTTCTCTTCAGTTCGTTACTTTAAACATTTCACAATAATAATAAGCTTTGTCAGCATGCTAGCTAGTAGCATTATTGATTTTATTGTAGTCAAAAAGGGGCGGTCTCTGTTTCTATGGATACGTCTTCAATTCGATTTATAGTTACAACTGTCTGATTTGTCACGAGCAGATATATTTCTTACAGGTTTTAAAGAATTAAAACTACTTAATGTATCTAATCTGAATTGAAACCCTGCGTAACTTGTGGTGTTGTTTGTTTAAATGTCACGTCATTCAAAGCGATAATCTTTTTTTAAATCTGCTGATCTTGGGCTCCACACTCCAGGCCAGCAGGTGGCGGTGTTGCACCAATCGCCCATAAATTCAAAAGAATAAAACTCTGATACTTTTACCAAATGTGGAGGATTGAAGCGGGTTGCGTTTTTTGCAGCAAGGACTGTATCTTTTTAAGGATTTCATTCATTTTAAATAATTTAATATTTGAAAGTTTACCTAAATAGTTAAAAAAGTGTGAATCGAAAACTGACCTGTCGATTCAATTAATCGCAATCGATTAATTCAAGATCGATTAAGTTGTGTAATACCTCACACGATTTCTTAAAACAAGGCTAAAATTATATTTGAAAAAATGTTTAATGGTAAAAGTTGCATATAAAATACATCAACGCCGTTCGATCAACAAAATCCTGAACTTGCCTGCCTTCAAACGCATGTTTAAAATAAACACATAAAATAGTGCTTGTTAAAGTAACTGGCTATAATATGAAAACCTCGCCGTTCATCTCCATCCGCGATCAGAATGAAGAGCTCGAGCTGCGGGTGTGTCATCACATAGAATCAACTCCTTTATTAAGTACAGCAACGTGATGCATTTGCACAGGAAATAAATCAACACCTTTTAACACAGAATACAGTATGGCATAATATGCTTAAAAGTACCAGGTAGGACAGAATGCATGTGCACTTTTGTCTCTTAGTGTTCTTCACTCTCCACCAGCGCATACAGTGTGACGGCTACAATAAAGTCCGGTCGGCTCGGCTCGGCTTCCCGTCTACGCGTAAACACGGCTGTCTCTTTCTGCCTGGGAAAGTGGCCACGCCCGGTCTCTCTCTATCTTTCCCACCCTACCTCCCTCCCTTCAAGTGAAACCACGCCCTCTTCGATTCAGTTTCCTCCGAAGCCGACCAGTCCCCGTTTTGTTCGCTTAGGCTCGCCTGATCATTTTTCAGTAGGAAAGAAAAAGTGGTTAGATCAAGTGCACAGATGAGGGTAGGGTGGGAAGGGTGGGGGGGGACGGGGGGTAGGGTGTGGCCCAATTTAGGCCCGACGTTGGGGGGTGGGGCTTAATAAAGGGGTACACAGGTTTGGTTGCAGCTCCTTCAAGCAGAGCCTGGAAAGGTGCATGATGGGGAAAAGGAGGCGTGAGGTCGAAGGGCTGAGGGTCGAGTTGTGGGCGGTGCCGTGCTGAAAGGGGCGGGGTTTTCAGGTGTAGCGCGGCATCTCGCACTGCTCGCAGCGGTTCAGAGCCGGGTGGTTGAGGAAAGTGCAGCTCTCACAGTTCCACTGGGCGCCCTCGAAGTCCTCGTCTCGCTGTGGAGCCGGCTTCGGCCTCGGTCCTGCTCCTCCTCCTGCACCTGCTCCTCCTCCTCCTCCTGCTCCAACTCCATCTAATACAGACAGACAGACAGACAGACAGACAGAGAGAGAGAGAGAGAGAGAGAAAGAGAGATTAAACAGCACGGAAGGCACAGAGAGAAAGAGAAAGTGAGCAAAAGAGGAAGACAGAAAAACAAAGAGGCAGAAAAAAATAGGTTGAAAGACAACTCGAGAGAAAGGAAGAGAGAGGAAACTTCTGACTCATCGTTCAGTGGCGAGGTCGAGAGACGTTGCGAGAGATGACGAGAAACCAGTAACACGATATTGCAGCACTTCACCTTCTCATCTCCGAGTCAGAGGAGGTCAGAGAGGATTAAAGAGAGACAGTGAGCAGAGCGAAAGAGACTAAGTGCTAAATTTAGTGAGGGGGAAAAAAATTTAAAAAATCAATACGGCATTTAAGGAGCAGAGCGGATGGAGGACGTTTCCTAGTGCAGCTCATGGGACGAAGGGTAGCAGGTCCTGTACAGCATCGCTACAATCTTACTCGTCTCTTTAGACCATGGCGCGCCCCAGTCGGAGGAGCTAATTCATATAACAGACTGTTGTATAAATAAAAAGTTGTAAACTTTACTTTTGCACCCTGTACTTGTAATCACTGCACAACTCAAAAAAAACAAAAAAAAAACAAAGTTTTTGGGGATGTTTCTCCTTAATTCGATACTTCATCAAACTTTTCACAATAATATTAAAAGCAAAAAAATTAAGCACTATGTTTCCTCAAAGCAATTATTTGTATAATTATTTCTTTACAGTAAGATTTGTTGGCATGCTGTGCAGAGCTGTGGCAATTACAGAGGCATAAAGTTAATGAGCCATACAATGAAGCTGTGGGAAAGAGTAGTGGAAGCACGGTTAAGGGCAGAGGTGAACATTTGTGAGCAGCAATATGGTTTTATGCCTAGTAAGAGTACATCAGATGCAGTATTTGCTTTAAGGATGCTGATGGAGAAGTACAGAGAAGGTAATAAAGAGTTGCATTGTGTCTTTGTAGATTTAAAGAAGGCGTACGACAGGGTGCCGAGAGAGGAGCTGTGGTGTTGTATGAGGACGTCTGGAGTGGCACAGAAGTATGTTAGAGTGGTGCAGGACATGTATGAGAGCGCTAAGACAGTGGCGAGATGTGCTGTAGGTATGACAGAAGAGTTCAAGGTGGAAGTGGGTCTGCATCAAGGATGGGCTCTAAGCCCCTTTTTGTTTGCTCTGGTGATGGACAGGATGACAGATGAGGTTGGACAGGAGTCTCCATGGGCTATGATGTTTGCAGATGACATTGTGCTTTGTAACGAGAGCAGGGAACAGGTGGAAGGAAATTTGGAGAGGTGGAGGTACGCTCTGGAAAGCAGAGGAATGAAGGCTAGCCGCAGTAAGACGGAATACATGTGTGTGAATAAGAGGAACCCAAGAGGAACGGTGAGGATACATGGAGCAGAGGTAAAAAAGGTGCAGGACTTTAAGTACTTAGGGTCAACGGTCCAGAGCAATGGAGAGTGTGGAAAGGAGGTGAAGAGGCGGGTACAGGCAGGTTGGAATAGGTGGAGAAAAGTGTCAGGTGTGTTGTGTGATAAAAGAGTATCAGCGAGAATGAAAGGAAAGGTGTACAGGACAGTGGTGAGACCAGCAATGCTCTACGGCTTAGAGACAGTGGCGCTGAAGAAAAGACAAGAGGCAGAGTTGGAGGTAGCAGAGCTGAAGATGTTGAGGTTCTCCTTGGAAGTGTCAAGGATGGATAGGATCAAGAATTCATCAGAGGGACAACCCACGTTAGATGTTTTGGATATAAACTCAGAAAGGCTCGAGTGAGGTGGTTTGGACATGTTCAGAGGAGAGAGATGGTGAATATATCGGTAGAAGGATGCTGAGGTTGGAACTGCCACGCAGGAGGTCTAGAGGAAGATCAAAGAGGAGATTTATGGATGCAGTGAGAGAGGACATGAAGTTAATTGGTGTGAGAGAAGAGGATGCAGAGGATAGGGTTAGATGGAGACAGATGATTCGCTGTGGCGACCCCTGAAAGGTAACAGCCGAAAGACAAAGAAGAAGATGATTTGTAGGCATGCTAGCTAATAGCATTACTGATTTTGTTGTACTAAAAAAGAGAGGCGTTCTCGGTTTCCATGGATACAAAGTCTTCAATTCGATTCATAGCACTTTTACATACAGTTTACTGTCTGATCTGTCTCAAGCAGATGTATTAGTTACAAATGTAAAAGTACTAAATTACTTAACTTCTGTTGTTGGTTGATTAAATGTCACATTTTGTTCAAAGCGATTATCGTCTTTTTATCTGCTGATCTTGGGCTCCAGGCCAGCAGGTGGTGGTGTTGCACCAATCACTCATAAATACTAAGTGACTAAGTGCCAAACGCAGACGATTGAAGTGGTTTCCCGTGCAGAAAGTGTTGTATCTTTTTAGGGAATATATTAATTTTAGATAATTTAATATTTGAAAGTTTACATAAATAGTACCTAAAAACTAAATTAAAAACTCTCAAAATTTTCAAATAACAGCGCAGGTTTATATGAATATGCTCATTCTTATTCGTTAGCGTTTCTATAGTAACGACTCCTTCACCAGAACTAAACAGTGGCGCCTGTTTGACCTTTATGGAAGGAGTCTCCAGTGTCAGAGAGGTGAACTTGGACGCTTCTGTTTAAGTGTTGTTTTGTCCAGAGCGAGAAAGAAGAAACGCTAGTGAGGGAACCATGGTGTGAAGCGGACATGGCGTATGTGAGAACAGGAACTGAATCTGAGGTTTCACGACATGCAATAAATACAACTGTGGATAAAAAGTGCGATGTTTCGTACTTTAATAAATAATTGTTTCCAATGTGAGGTGGATTAAAACATTCCAGGACGTGCCGTTTGAGAAGTAAACATTTTTTAAAGAATCGTGACGGCGGTCTCTTACATCTTTTATTATTTTAAAATGGAAATTAATACCAAAATATGTTTAAGTAGATATAATATAATAATAATAATTATGTCAGGGATGATCCATGTGTATATTTAACTAGTTAATATTAACACAAGTTTTACAAGATGGCCAGCATGAGATATCAGCGTTTAGCCGCTATTCTGCGACATCAGGAAGTCTCGCCGTGTCCTAAACCACATCAAACCGGATATGGTTTGTGGTTCATAGTTACAGAAGAATAAATCTTTTAAATGTCTATACTTCCATTACTAGTTAGCTACAAGAAGCTCAGAGCTCCAGTGCTCATAGCTATAGTAGATTAATCTCTTAAAAAAAAAATATATATATATATATATATATATATATATATATATATATATATATATATACACACACACTCACCTTTTTTGGGCGGGACGACGGGACCCGGCTGGATGTTATCGTAAAAGTTGTTCATGGCTTTTGGGTCAAACTTGCCTGGGGGAAAAAACATTTAATTGAATTAATAAATAAAAAGACATAAAATCCACAAATCCACCTGATATCATGTTTTCCTCATATACAGTATAGCTAATGAAACTCTAGCAACTAAATCAGTGTGCTAAAGCTAAAAACGTTGTTTACAGGAAAGAAGAAGGAAAAAAAAAAAAAAAAAAAAAACACGCCAGAGTGTAAGAATAGCATTAACCTTATTAACTTATAAGGTATTAACACAAATAACTGAAACAGGGACGTTGCTGACGTCATGGAAAAAACTTCAAAAAAGCATCAGTGACTCTACAGTTACAGGTTCAGTCATTATAACTGAATAAACTTAAACGTTAAACTACAGCATCACAAAAGTCTTACACACTTGGGGGAATAATCAATTCTGATATTTTCAAGTAGAATAAGTGGAAATACAACGTAAACTCGTAAGTCTCTCAGGACCGTCCAGCACCTCCATGGTTTACTCTCCTCAACTTTTCGGCTAGTTGGTTCCACCAGTCATGGAAGAAGGTGTGTTTGCACATTCTGTTGTATAAATGCAATCTCACACTCGCTGGATAAAGCACAGTTATAAGCGGACATAGGCACTCCCTCTTGTGTGAGATCGCTAAATCATGCACTGATATTAAAGCCTAAAAATAGTGGGATAAAATTCTTGGTCCATCTCAGCCACCGCTCGTCTCATCTATGATAATAAAGACTTGCGAGAAATGCGAGACTTAAACGCAATTATAAAGCTGATGTGGTTCTGAACTTCTTCAAGCGACAAATAATATTAACTTGATAGTGAGGAAGACCATTAATTATTTAGAGGGTAAAATAATCCTTAAAGCTAGCAATAAATAAAGGACAAAACGACAGATGCTGAGGACTGCGCACTTATGAGGATCTTTCCCCCTCAGCATTTTCTCACATTTTCTTCTTATGACTCTAAATGAACTTTTTGGTCTTGATTTTCTTGGGAAGGTCTTCATGAGAGACAGTTTCATCATGGAACTTGATGGGTGTCGCAAACGCACTTGAACAATACTGTTCTTGAACAGAACAGCTGACCTTCGACCTCTTGCTTTGGAAATTTCCTTCGGGATTAATAAAGTACCTGTCTATTTATCTATCTATGACTGTTGTTATTAATCAACCTAATGCCACGTGTTATTGAATAGTTTGGAAATCTACAGTATTGTTCTAGAATGTAGAAAATAAATCACAAAAAAAAAAAATAAATAAAACATTGCAATAGAAGGTGTGTTTGAACGTTTGCCTGTTAATGTTTTTTTCCACGGCTGGCTAGGAAGTTGTTGTAAGTGTTCATTTCCCTTCCCTTATGGAGACTTCTGGGACGTCCTGTACATTCCCGTGTAATTATGCCATGAAGCACTTCGCTACAGTAGGACAAAGTTTACAGAAAATAGAAAGGACTCTACGATCAATGCAATTTGCACAAATTGATTTTTTTTTCTTCTTCTTCCTTGCAACAGAAGCCAACGCCACATCCCCCAGAAAGCAGAAAACATAAGACAAATTAAGGTACGTGCAGTCATTAATAACAAAATCTATATTTGAGCTAAATATAGAGACAAGCCGGTTAATAAAAACTGAAGTTCTAATAAGCTCGAAACGTTCTCACTAGGACAGGCAGCGAATCGAAACAAAACATGACAAAAGGAAAGGGGTGGAGCTTCTGGGCTGTCCAATTTGTTACGGACGTGCATGACGTCTGGTATTCTTCCTTCATTGTGATGACATCACCACACCTTTGACATGTTTATATTTCTACCCTTCATCCATTTATTAGAAAAAGTTTCCCCTGTTTTTAAACACCTTTCCACCTCAAACACCTTGAGTCAAACCAAACAGCACGTCTGGAAAGGATGTGGACAGTCCCTGATCGGAGGTGTGCTTTGATCTCGCTGATGTTAACTGGCAGCCTGAAAGCTCCGCCCCTTTACTCCTGATATGTTTTGTTTTGATTCATCCTCGGGATTTACCTCGAGACTGCAGCAGGTCCGTCTCCTTCAGCGTGCAGTCGATGTCGATCTGCAGCTGTCTGTTCTGCGTCCGGATCCTGGTCATCTCCTCATGCTGGAAGACACACACACACATTGCTTTTACTCCACCAAACACTTTTTATTACAAAAGATAATCACAAGAGCATACATACTGTATAATACTTGTTTTTTAGCATGCTGGCTATCACAATGATGTAAACGCTTCTTCCATAATGGACTTAAAGGTGCAGTTGGCGATTTTAATAAACAAATACAGTCGACCCACATAACATGCACACATTATAGATAATAACAGAGAGAGAGAGAGAGAGAGAGACACACACACACATCTTCTTATCCTCCTGACATACAATATGTTTTTTGAGTTACTTTCCTGATCACATTTTTCTGAAAACAAAATATAAAAATCACAGACGGGCCCTTTAATGATGGACGTGCTGGATTCCTTACTGTAAACTGCTTGTGTGTGTGTGTGTGTGTGTGTGCGCGCGCGCTCACCCGTGGGGTGAAGCTGGAGCTGTTGACGCGCCTGAAGCGCCTCTGCAGGGCGTCATGCTCCATGTCGTTGACCTCAGTCTTCAGCTGGTCCAGCTTCTGTCTCTCTGCCAGCAGCTCCTTCAGCAGACGCTCCATCCTCGCACGCTGGTGCAGCAACAGGGCTACGGGTCACAGGGACGAGACGTTCTGATCAGAACCGACCTGACCCGACCCGACCCGGCTTGTACGTATAAATATACTGTATATACGCACACACATGCACTCAGTGTGACATTTTCCCCTGATATTTAGCTTACATGACCACACACACACACACTGAGAAGAAACCATTTACATTCCACCAACACACACAAACACACGATGGTGACACCGATACACACTACGTTCGGGGTTTCCTGTGACTGAAATGTGTCTCGCATTTAAAATGTCCCACAGCCCTAACCAACCCTGCTGATGCTTTCGTAACCATGACAACGATCACAGTTAACGCTTAAGGCTACACATTAATTTCTAGAGCATCCATCATGGTTCAAGCGTGTCTGTGTTGTTAACTGCGATAAAAGGTTACCCTGGGTGTAGGCGTAGTCGTCTGAGCCAGAGCTGGAGCGCCGGGGCATTTGGTTGACGTGGCTGACGCCGCCTGCGCCGGCGGGCGTGGCCGAGATGGGTAGGATGGGGGCGGGAGCGCCGTGCTTCTCGCCCTGGTCCACGATGTGCAGGAGCGACTCCGTTTCCACAGGAGGCGACGGCGATCCGGATCCCAACACCAGCTGCTGCTGCTGGCCCTGCCCCATTTTGATCTTGATGTAGGCAGAGCTCGCTGGCTGCGGTGAAGAGGCGGGGCGTGGACGCGCGCTGCTCAGGTACATGCTTGAGTGAAAGGAGGTGCCGGAGGGTGGAGCCATGCTGATGGCCCTGGATGGAGAGCTCGGGGAGGGGCTGTTGGGCATGTACAGCGCCCCCTGCGAGGTGTGAATGGGCGAGTTACTGCGCTGCCGCCCCTCCAGCGTGATCTCGATCTGGTTCTTCATGGCGCTTTTGGTGGGGATGTAGCCCCTGTAGGGGACGTGCTGGTACGGCATGGTGGGCAGGGTAGGAGGGCTGATGGGTAAGAAGGCGTGGTGCTGGGGCGAGCTATAGGGCGACTGGTATGGGGGAGTGCTGTAGGGCGAGGGAGAGTACACGGGCGTGCTGGACGACGCCCAGGGCGAGGGCTGAGGGCTCTGGGAAGGAGAAGGGCGCATATACAGGGTGCCCCCGCTGTTCCCGTACGCGCCAGGAGGAATCTGAAGCGCCTGAGGGGCAGACGGGATGTTAGAGGACAGCGCCAGAGTGATAGGGGTCATGTAGCGGGAGGGCACGGGGGTATAGGTCGGAGAAATGCCCTGCACGGTGGGCGGAGGGGTGGGCGTGCTGGCCGAGCGCCCATGGTCGCCTATGAAGTAGGTGGGGTAGCCAGTGTTGGAGTTGGCGTTGGCGTTGTCGGGTGGGGGGAAGCCGCCGACGCTAATGTGCAGCATGCGGTTGCGGCCCAGGTGCACGTCCTCCGAGCTGTGAAACTCCTCGTAAAGGTAGCGACTGCTCTCCTGAGCCAGCAGGTGGCAGCACACTTCCAGGTTGTTGTTATTCTTTAGAAATAGACGAAAAATAAACATCAAAAATGTCAGTTTTATAAAATTATATTAAAAATATAATGAATTTATCGTATCAAGCTTCAGACTCAAAACAATAACGCAGAATTAACACAATGTTTAGTAATTTTATAATTCCTATTTAAGAGGCAGAATTTTTTTTTTTTTTTACAAATCACTATTCCTGGAGATTCATGTCTCGCCACACTGACTTCAGAATCGAGGTTTTAATATTTTTTTCATTCATATACGTTTCCATTCACGTTGCAGTTCCTCCATAATCCTACAGGTGGTGCACTAGTTTAAAATCAATTTAGAAATTGCAATATTTAGAATCGGCACCTGGGTATCGTGATAATATCGTATCGGGTGACCTCTGGTGAATCGTATGCTTAATTACTATAATTAATGTGCAATAAATTAGCCGTTATCACAAACTGTAAAATAGTTAATTGAAATAGTTTACTTATTTCTATAAAACATATTTTTTTTATTATACTGTATGTAGTTTTAGAACAAATGTAATTACAATCATGCATATCCATTTAATATTTTTATTACAATGTATGTAGAATTAGAATGATTACAAGGATCAATAGTGAATTTTCCTAATATTTAGTTTATATAGTCTAACATTAAGTTTCAAAATGGTTAATAATAAGTAACTAACATTTGTGTATTTTTGAATGATGCATCCTGGATCAATTTTTTTAATAATTATTTATTATTTTGCTAATTTGCATTGATATTGCAATATTTCTATGTTTTTTTAAATAATTGTTTAAATTTAATTGTATATCCCTAATTTGATGATGAACTCTATAACTTATAATAATTACATGTTCAATGTATTTTTATTTATTATGATTATTATTTCAGATTAATAACGATGATTATGGTTGTTCTGTCAGGACCCGCTTCCGTTTAAAGCGCGTGAGTCAGCGGTCTATAACAGGTATCAGAATTCCGGCTTCTTCCTTCCTGTAATCATCAATTATTGACCAGAGAGCAAACATGAGAGACGGGAACAAAAGACTCCGCAGCAGCCGCAGGACGAGGACGAAGTGGAGGCCCGGGTCGCCGTCTCCTTAGACTTCAGTGTTATGGTCGCGAGCGCCTGTTTCAGTGTTAGCTCACCTGCAGGAGGCACTGGGACACGACGTTCTCTGGGATCTCGGGGAAACGCTGCTTCAGGTCTTGCAGGACGTGGTAGTCCAACTGCGGCGCACCCTGTGCCATGCTGAGCCACGGCCTTACTGAGCCGCCAGCCGCGAGGGCAGCAGCTGCTCTTCTCTCATCACCTGCACACATACACACGATCAGTCAGCAACACTCACACGCACGCACGCATACACACACACACAGAGCATGATGATGATAAACGCACTGAGCTCGGATGTGAGTAATGGAGCAGCGCCGGTGCAGAATTAAACAGATGGTGCACGGCGAGAGGCAAAAAGAGCAGCGACTGGTGGAAAAACTGCTGCTCTGCAAAACAAACCCAACAGACACACACACACACACAAATCAACCCTCAGTTAGTACCAAAAACAGAGTACCGAGTACTCATGCTGCTCAAGAGACCACCGAGCCTGGTTCTACCATGAGTAAAGCTGACCATCACACGCCATACACGAATGTAAAGTACGTGTCTGTACACTACAGCATCACAACTTCCCTCAGAGGCTGAAACCTGTTCCAGCAGGACGATGCTCCTGTGCTCCATCATGTGTTAAGGTTGGAGAAGAACTCGAGTGTTTCTGCACGGATCCCTGACTCAACTTAATTCCGCTGAACACCTTCAAGATGAACTGGAACACTTACTCTACACCAGGTCTAGCCTAGTGAGCTTTTTTTAGATTAGCTAATATATATATATATATATATATATATATATATATATATATATATATAAAAAACTTGACTGGACATCAGCACCATCGATTTGATTCCGTTGTTTTTTTTAACTTTTTAATTTATTACTTACAGATTTTTAAGTATTAAAAACTACTAAAAGTATTGAATAAACACTGAAGTGCTGTGTAACTTGTGTAGTCAATTGTTTAAATGCTGTGTCTCGTACAAAGCGTTGATGATTTTTGTTGCCGGTTGCCTTCCCCCGAACTCCAGTCCAGTAGGTGGTACTATTACAGTACTGCAAGACTTTGTCTGCTATCATGTGGCCAAAACCGTGACCGCACCTAAGGAAATTTATCTCTGATCTAACAGTGTTGTGTCAGACATTAAACCGTGAGGGGTATCCCGGACACCGTTTTGTCTCAGAGCTGTTTTCCACTGTATTGGACTGTAAACATTTTTCTTTTGAAGATTTACGAAATTAGGATTATTCTCCATCAGGACAGCCTCACAGGATCATTCATTGAAACTGGTAAAGCCGACTCATTTCACTTACAATGAAAATATTTTATATAATCATTGTAAATATTAGAATCTGGTGCACTACAGTGTCTATTTGTCGTACAATACACGTGGGCTACTTCCATGATCAACCAGAAGTAAAACCACAGTCCGTTTGTATCTGCAAAAATTAGGAATCAGAAATGCAAAGATGTTCGTAAGTCAGGGACTGTCTGTATTAACTTTAGACCATTTAACGGTTGCAAGTTTACCTAAATACCTTTAAAATCTATTTTGAATCTAAAACCGACCCATTGATTCAACCAATCGTGTGATAAAATTTCCTGGATGACAAATTTCCTAAAACACAAGACGTCTGGCGTGATTTATCCCTCTGTAATTTCTCACGTTAGAAATGAGCATAAACTCTTTATACTGTTATAATGCACTTTAACTGAAGACTCCTTCCATGAAAGTCCAGCAAACTTCTGCTTACTGAAAGCTTCAATGTATCAGCAAATACATGACTCATTCTAAAGATCATGTTCAGAGAAGGAAAAGGAATGAATGAAGCCTCGATTGCAATAAATTGAAAGTATAAAACTCAAACTGATTAACCACACTGCTCTGATAAAGATAATTATTATATGGCTTTAAATAAAAGCCGCAATGGTTGACGGTTTTTGGTGGCACGCCTTAATCACCAACGGACTGCCTATCCATTAGATAAAAATATTCTCAATCAACTATGACTCAACTACAAACCATGGCAAAAGGTATTTCCACACTTTCAGGTTTTACCTACGGAGTACTTACTACACCTTTGCTAAAAATCAACAAGGTTCGTCAAGAACTGCTGTGAACTCTCTTTGAAAACCCTTACAATTTGTTAAAACTTTCTCTGCCACTATAAAAAGTTCTCAGTTTTCCAGTCCAAGTTTCTCGTTTCTGTCTCATCAGCTCACCTGTTAACATCAACCTTAATCACCAACTGCATCCCACTATTCTGGGTCCCGTCTCATTTATGTTTAATCTATTCATCCTTCCTATTTAGCCGCAATAACTTAGCGTGTTTAAATAAAGCATTAAAGGATCCTACCTCCCTACACAGTGCACTACATGTAAATTTCAAATACAGCCAAATATACCAAATATACCAACTATCTAGCGATGTATTATACACGGAGGCGTGTAGAGAACTAAAATTTTGCAAGCTTTTTTTCCCCCTAAGCATACGAGGCTTTCGGCAAACAAGCAACGAACTGAGTCAAACTTGAACACTGGCTAAGTTGCGCGAAGGTCTGGGAGCCGTTTAGGAGGCCAAGCAAAGTTTTATTGTGCATATTGTGCAAGATTTAGTAAAGCACCACAGGTCCCATGAGTGTAAGCAAGGATGGAAGCAAGAAGAAAAGGGAGCCGTTTTCAGGTTGGTTTGTAAAGCAGCCGGTGCCAAGAGGATTCATAAATTACGGTTAAGTGAGGTTTAATGGTTATTTTTTTCAAATTTTACTTCATTTACATTTCTGTTCTGAATGTTTTAATTGCTTTCATATGCAAAAAACATGATTATTGTGTTGGTAATATTATATCTGGGTGGCTGGAACAAATTATCTGCATTTACATTATTTCCTATGGGAAAATGCGTTTTGCAATTTCAAAACTGCACCTTAAAAACTCGCTAAATTTGCATGCCAAGGTACCGCTGTACCGTACAGGCATGAACAACCTTACGAGTTCCTACGAACCGCTACAACCCGCCTAGGAGGAACCTACTAAGTTTTGCGGAGCTGTTTTTAGTCGGCGAGGATATTTCAATGTTTCTGACAATATCAGTGAGATTTCCGAACATCTTCTGATTGTAATGATTCAGGACTAAATAAATAAATGTGAGGGAAAAAAGCATTTTATTAAACAATATATACGAGCATACAGGTCAGAAAATACCTCCTGATATTTGGCTAATGGATGAACACATACTTTGAACCTGATATTAAGACAAAAAGCGAATTTTAAAGACATCAAGCCTTACGATTAAGTTAATTAATCCTGTTAAGTGTTTTAAGGGTTATTTTAATTCTGGTAATCTTAAACACTCAGCTAGTTAATCACACGTTTGCTAACCATCAGGAAAGCATTAATATACAACACTACTTCACATTTATCACCTAACGCGATAAATGTGAAGTGAAAAGTGTACATTTTAATGACTATTTAACAGGTTTTCAGGAAGCTTGAGGTGTTTTTTTTTTCTGGTGATGTGAAACGCAAGACTCGGCTAGCAAGCTAAACGTCGATTTAGCAGATTAACACTCTACATGAGAACATTATTAAATTTAGCTTTTTAAACCGTAACTAAAGACGTGTAAGGACACGAAGACAATCTTTAAATGGGATTAATGAAGTGAAATCTTTATATATTTAGCGACTGTTCTCTTTTAGGGTTTAAACAGGGAACCGATTCATCAAGAAGAGTCAATTCTCCGAACACAAGTCTGAGAAAGAGGAAGTGAGCCGACTCCCAACTGAGCCGATCCATGAGATGCGCGCGACCTTATGGCTCAAACTGCTGATATGTATTGTTTTTCAAACTTTACAAAATATATAGAAATTATTAAAAAAAACACCTTGTTTTAACATTAGGAAACTAATACTGCGGTTAACGAACTTGAGCGTGGAATCGACGCTTATGAATCATTAGTCGGTTCAGGAATCGGTTCAGAAATCAATCAGCCCTGCTATGGCGTTAGCAACGTCGTGTTTGTTAGCGTTAGCTGGCAACAACATAGCGGTTGCTATAACTGTAACAAGCAGGTCTATGTAAGCAGAAAAAAACAGGCAGGAAATAACTGCAAATATAACTAAATATATCTGTATTAATTAAATACATTTTATTTCAAATCTGACATGTCTGTCTAAAGAGCTAGATAGCTAGCTAGCTCCGAAACCGGAAACAGCTTCGCAAACACTTGACATTCTGCAGCTGTAGACAAACAAACAAAAAACAATACACCTATAGATACAATAAAGACATTGTGAAGAAAGAAAAAAAGACAATAAAGAAGAAAAAATAGTGGAAACTCCAGTTGTTCAGGTTTCACATGAAAGCAGTATGAAGATGTTGTGATGAAGGAAATGATAACGCCGCTGCTGCAGCAGGTATAGACGCCTGTCTGTCTCCCTGTCTGACCCGCCAACAAGCGACAAATCATCCTAAAGCCAAGCATTATTTAATCACTTCATCACCCTTAATCAGACCCTGAATAAATAAACCCTTTCTCACTCTCTGAGCTCGCTATAAAGTCCCGCAGATCAGCTCCAGCGCTTAAACCCCATTAGCACAGGATCAGTTACCCTGCTGCGGCTCCGCGCTGCCATTGAAGTCCACTGCAGGATTTCGAGGCTAATTTTCTGCTCGTCGCGTTTATAAAGTCAGTAACCGCACTCTGGCTTTAAAAAAAAAAAAAAGTGCTTCTCAATCTCCAGCGACTTCAGCAGGATCCGGGAAACTCACGAAACCCACTGCAGCTCACTGTATTTCTGTTTAGTTTACCCGCAGCCCAAACAGGTCGTTACTGACACCTAGCGGCACGGAGAAGCAGTGCGTGTTTTAAATCTGCTCCACTCAGCTTTCAGGATAAGCTTAATTTTTTATAGTTTTAATGAAATTTTTACTCACTCACTCATCGTCAATACCCGCTTTATTCCGTGTACAGAGTCATTGGGGGCCAGGAGCCTATCCCAGGAGACTTTGGGTACGAGGATGGAATGCCAATCCATTACAGGGCACACTTACTGCACATACACTCTCACACGCTTATTAACACACTACAGGCAGGGAAGGAAACCAGAGAACCTGGAGGAAACCCACCACAACTCAATAGACACAGACCTGGGGTGGGAATCGAACCCAGGCCCTGGAGATGCAAGGCGACAGTGATAACCACTTAGCCACTGTGAACTGTGAATATGTTTAGGGTAAAGATAAATTATTTAAAAAAAAAAAAAATTATATATATATATTTTATTAATCTCAAGGAAAATGTAAAATTTTGTTCAAGTTTACAGAACTCTATTTTATACCAGTCCGATCTGTTTTTCTATTCTATTCTATTCTATTCTATTCTATTCTATAATGCTTGTCCCGTGGTCTGGAGCCTATCCCAGGAGACTTTGCAGCATTAGGCAGACGCCCTTATCCAAAGTAATGTACATTTTATCTCATAATGGGTCTCTGGAACAAAATAAGAAAATAATCATTTTTTTATGTTTTTTTTTTCCTTACAGATGCATGTACTGGTAAAATAAACAGTTTTGTTTCATTTTTTATGAACTGCTGACAACATTTCTTCTAAATTCATTTTAAAGGTAATGACATCGCAGCACATCAAGATAACCCAAGATCATGCAGTATGTGCAGAGCTTTAATAACTCAAGGAAAACAAAATGCAAATAAATTGTAAACAAATCGTGTTCATGCTTTGGCTATATAACATTAAGAAATCTGTATTTGGTGGAATAATAACCCCTGTTTCCAGTTACAGCTTTCGTGCGTTTCAGCTCTCCACCATTTTTTCACATTCCTTTCTGCACAGTGTGATGTATGTTGTTGCTGGTCTTTCTGCTGTGTCGAGGAATTGCCACAGCAGACCATCCGATTAACACACAGCACATGCCCTTCCTGATGCAACCCTCCCACTTTATCCAGGCCTGGGGACCGGCGCTGCATCCAGAGGCTGGGGTTTGGACGTTAGGTGGGAATCGAACCTTCCGCATAGCAGGTGAGAAACCTACCACAGAGCCACCAGTGCCAAAGTGTTTTTAAATGTAAGTCATTAGAGTGTTTCCTGTACAGCCTGTAGAGGGCAGCAGAGTGTAAGGTCTAGAGATGTACTGTATATGTTCTGTGTTTTAGATAGCTGCCATTTAGAAAACTGCACA
The DNA here is from genome assembly GCF_024256425.1 of Clarias gariepinus. NCBI lineage: Eukaryota > Metazoa > Chordata > Actinopteri > Siluriformes > Clariidae > Clarias > Clarias gariepinus. The sequence continues at coordinate 2,406,963 of NC_071108.1, read as the reverse complement.
TGGTGTAAAAATGTGTGTGTGTGTGTGTGTGTTCTAAATACACTCCACATCACCGCATACTTTTCTTCGTCTTTCTTTCCCCCCCCCCAGGATTAGACCTGTAACTCTGATCAGAGCAGTGAATCATGGGAAAGTTATTCAGGATTGATAAGTCATTGTGGGCAGGAAGCCAGCACTGCTCTCATTTACTCAAACACACACACACACACACACACACACACACACCTTAAAGTAGAAACAGAGACCTGTACGGCACAGGGAACACACCATGACGAGGGCGAACGCTAATCAATCACCGGAGCACTCTCATGACTCCAGCCATGCTCTGCCAAGTTGCGACATATGTGCCATGTTTAATCCTAGTAGAGCCGTCACCTCACTGCCTCAGCATCCCAGGTTCACTGGTTTTCTCCCAAAACATGAAATAAAGCTGCACTGAATTGTCTTTATACGCTCAGAGAAAAAGAATCAGTGGTTTAGTCAATCATTTAGAATCAGTGAAGTGTCTATCTATCTATCTATCTATCTATCTATCTATCTATCTATCTATCTATGTGTGGTGTTGTGATGGAGTACAGTCACTGATACCACCATGAACTGATTATTTTCCTGTAACAGCATGTCCCCAAAGTGTTTTATTCTTCTTATACCACCAGCATTTACCAACAATTAGTATTTTATTTATTTAAGAAAAAACATCTTACACTTTCTTTCTCTTTCATCAGTTATTACTTAAATTTTATGTTGCGAAAAAATTACGTACTGTCCTCACTGACATTATAAAAGCAAAAATCAGATATTTTATCACCTGACTCTCTTTTTCTTTTTTCTCTCTCCTGAAGTTAATAACACAAATGAAAATAAACTCGGCTTGTCGCACTACTGAGAAAAAGAAGCGTAAACTGCTGCGTCCTGAAGGTGTTGGAAAATGTACAGTTACAGCTTTAGCTTTGTCTGTTACAAAGCACTGATACTGGAGACTCCTTCCATACATGGTACAGAAACACAGTGATTAGATAAAGTTGTTTATTTTGTTTATTGTCACCCAGTGAACAGAGAACATTCCCAAAGTATTTGGTAACATTCCTGTTAAGGTTCTTCGGAGGCTATGGTGCAATGTTCATATAATCGTAAAACGTTCTTTTAAATGACTTAAAATGTTAAATAACCAAAAGAATCATTAGGGAATCCATATTTGAAAATCATTATAAAACAAATTTAATCAGTTCTGGAGGCGGGTTCTTGAGGTGAAATGTCATATTGTGAAACACATTTTCCCTTAGAAAATAATGTAAAAGCAGATAATCTGTTTCAGCCATCCAAAAATATAACCAATATTACCAATTTCCAACACTATAATCATATTTTTAATATCTAAAAACAATGAAAACATTTAGAAAGGTAAAATATGAAATAAATAGACATTATACATCACTTAACCTTTATGCTTGAATTTAAACTGAACGCGGCTCCCTTTTCCTCTTGCTACTGTCCCACATGTTAATATTCTTGGGACCCATGGTAATATGTCTTCACTAAATCTTACACAAAAAAAATTCTAAACAGAAATCGAAATCGAATTACAAACAAACGGACCAAAAAAGCACCTACAGATATAGTTATTTTAAAGTTGTACAAACTGGTATGAACGATCCCAGGACATTACCCAAGAACTTTCACAGAACCAGTTCTTAAACTATTCTATAAACCTTGTTGAAACATTTCCAGAACATCCAGAAAATATAAAAGTTTAAACAAACAATATTCCTAATGTTCTAAGAATGTTCTACTAAATTAAAAGTGTTTGCCGGGTAGCAGAGCATATGCAGTACAGGGCCCTGTGAATGAGCTGTTGCTATGGAAACGACAACGCACTAAAAGGAGTGCATGGACCATGGCAGCTGTGTGTGTGTGTGTGTGTGTGTGTGTGTGTGTGTGTGTGTTCAGGCTAGCTGTCCTGTCGTTCTGATCTTTGCCCACAGGTGTGTGTTATTTTCGGCTGTCCCCGTTTGGCCCGAGGAACGGAGGAACTAAATCCCAAAGCCTTTACGTCCCTTGAGAAGAGAAAGAGACAGTTCTTTCTTTTTTAGTGCTTCATTCATATTAAGTGTTTAATTTCAGGAATACCTTCCAAGGTAGCAAAAATGTAACCTTCAGGTTTTTGACTTGAGACAGAATGCAAATATCTTGCAGCATCTCTGAGAGAAAGAGACAGAGAGAGAGACAGCCAGAGAGAGAGACAGAGAGAGAGATGCATGCTGGGTCACTCCTCAGGTTACACGAGTGCTGGTCTACGCTGCGTTACTCACACGCTGACTTTCCTCAAGGACAAAACCACACCACGAGGAGAGACAGCAGACAAAATTAAGTCTTACCTCAAAATCTCCATCTGTTTTCACAAAACCTTTTCATCTCTGATGATCTGATGATGAGTCGTAACACGAGTCTGGGCCGATGCGTCCAATGATCAGCGATGCGATGGGTGCCATTACTTTTCATTTTCCTAAAATGGGTGCTTTAACATCTACTGTAGATCACTGCAACATTTAGAAATGTATCATTCTCACAAATCAGATTTATAAATATTTAAACATAGATAAAAATTTGTATTTAAAATAAGGAATCCAGAAACAGTATGGAGTAAATCAGTTAAATAAATCAATAAGAAGTCCATCAGTAGGTGTGTACAGAGTGTGCTAGATTGAGAATCCGAGTCCTAAGATGAGCTCCAGGACAGTCTTTTACCATTACACAGAGGTTTTAGGAGCAAATCTACAACATTCAGGTGAAAAGATGCCCTGAAATGAGAGGGTCAACCCCAAAAATGAGAAACAAGAACCCCTTAAAGCTCAGAGTACTTTAACTCTTCTTTGTGTGGCTGTTTTTCTTTTATTTATTAAAATAAACATATAGATTAGGGCTCAGAGTTGTGGAGTATATGAGTGATTTATCCCTTTTCCAGCACAAAATAGGCAATATGATAAACTGAATTTTAGTTAATTTTAACTGACTATACAAACACAACTGAGCAAAAAAAAAAATGGGTCACAGGTTTTTTTTAAATAGCACAGATACACATGATCATGTGTTTGTATTGTTTTTGGTGGTAGTTTTGAGAGTTCTACATTTGTGTGACATTATTCACATATTCCAGTAGCGGTAAAATTTACCCTTTATAAAAGTAATGATAACTTTTGTTCTACCTGACGTATCCGAAAAAGACAAATGCACAAATTGAAGTTGAAGCCTCATCAGTAACACGCAAAGGCAAGGCTTCTATAAAACCACACACACACACACACACTTCCTTTGGCTCAGAACAAGATTGAAGTCAAGGGTGCCAATACTTTAATCCCTTTCAAAAAACAAACAAACAAACAAACAAACAAACAAACAAAAAACAACAACAAAAATGAGGTCTGTATGCAAACTTTAGTAAAAAGAAAAAGAAATAACATTATTTTATATATGCAATAAATTATAAGGACTTGCACATGGTTCATTAACTGTACAATGGGTTTAAGGTTTTTTCTTTAAGGGTTTTTCTACACAGGGAACTTTTAATATAAGCAAATTTGAATAATTAGATTTTTTAAGTGTTGAATGTTTACACATATAATAATACGCACTTTATGGCATTTTAACGTTCCCGAAGGTTCTTAAATGGTTCTATGACTACTAATTAATGGTTTCGAGCTTCCTAGAAGGTTCTTTAAGTGTGCATGGGTTTAGGGTTCTAAACAGACAATCGTTAAAGGGAAATAATAATTTAATAAGTTTGTACTGCACACACAGACCCCTAGAAAAAAAGCAGGAGTTCTTTAAGGGTTCCTGAATAAGTTCCTGCATGTTCTGACAAAAAACCTGTTTAATGTTCTACACTGAACTTCAGAGAGAACAGCCTAAGAACCTGAAACCAAACCACCGGCTTCTCAGCAGCGCTGTCACTGTGAAGATCATCCTCTGAAGATCATCACACACATCACACACATCGAACGAGGCTGGAGAGAGACTTCAGAAAGTTCTCGGCTGCAGCCATTTGCTCTCCTCAGATAGTGGTCGATGAACAGGTGTCTCTTCAGCTCGCTTATTTTAGGACGAGAAGAGCAGAGAGGAATCTCAGCACACAGGAACTTCCTGAGGAAGGAAAGAAATCTCTACAGTCACTTTCAACTGATGTGGCCTTCAAGATCATCTTCTTCGCTTACAGTGTGTGTGTGTGTGTGTGGGTTTTGCTCTGAGCAGTCATTTAGGTTATCAAAAAGTGTCAGGAAGATAGCTCTGACTAATAGTTTCACACGCACACACACACACACACACACACATTGTATTTATACCATAATCCTCAGTAGTAAATTATATAACTTTAATTGTATAACAAAAAGCATATTCATAACATTTTTCATTTAAAATGCTAAATTAAAAAAAAGTCTAAAAGTAACAAACAAACAGACGAACAAACAAATATTTGTTTCCAGCCATGAACTTTTTCATGCCAAGTGTTTTTCATCTGCAAAATCACATAAAAAACAAACAAACAAAAACAAAACCTTGTCATTAATTCATGGATTGATTGGATGATCTACTGATTAATTGTTTAATTTATTAGGAATTACTTTAATATAATACATTTAACATAACACCCACTGTTCAATGATTAAACACATAATCCTTCGATACTAGAGTTAACTCAACACCTCAGAACTAAACACCCTAAGAGACTCATTACTTAATTAAATGGTTAATTGTTTAGTTAATTATGTTGAATTTGTAATGTTAAAGTCAGTCCAAGACAAGTGAAAGTGAGCTAATATGGTGTTGAACTATTTCCAGCGGTGTTGAATCCTCTTTCCTGATGTGATAAAAGGCCCCGCGTGGTGTTGATTGAACTCTGCAGGGATGCTCACCAGTGTTAAACCAGCTCTACAGTGTTGAATTACTGTACGCTGACTTTACTTTGACACACAAACTCCTACAGTATTTAATAAAGGTGTTCGTGTTGTATTATCTCCTACAGTGTTGGATTAAACTGAATCCTGTTGGTCTATGGGCCACAATGTCAACTTTATTCAGTATTTAATGATTAGATTTATTTATTCTAAGTGTTGATTGATTTCACATCAAGTTGAATTAACACCTACACTGTATAATGACTCTGATGAACTCTTACAGTGTTTAATTCATTCTATAGGTTTCCAACACTACTGATTTAACTGGTGGGGTGTTGAATGGTGTGGTGACTCTCAGCTCTCACGTTCATGGTGTTAAATAAATGACTGAGCTTCTACATTAACATCTTTCGGTGTTGATTCCATGGTGTTGAACAAACTTTTTTACAGTGTTGAGTCATAGAACGACAGAAACTCCCTCATGTTGCCCACAATGCTCATCTACAGGACAAAGTTAGGGGAAACTGCTGTGTGTGTGTGAGTGTGTGTGTGTGTGTGTTAGGGGGTGACAGCTGTGGAGTGGTGACGCGTGCGGAATGCGGTGGCCGGTATAACAGGGCTTTTATGGCCAAGGCAGGTCTGTCTGTAAGCCTCACTCATTCTCCTGTCAGTCAGAGGAACACACACACACACACACTGACACACACACACACACTGACACACACACACACATACACACTCACTCACACAGTCCAGTGTGGAATTACGGATCCAGATCTCATTGTGGACACCAGAAGTTTTTGTATTTTTCTTTTCTTTTTACATTTTTGGAGGAAAAAGTGCTTATGAGAGTCAGGAGGAGGACGAACTCTGAAGCGGTAAGTTTAATCAGCTGATCATTTACCTGATAATTAATATAGCTATAATTTTTACAACTTTTTTCTGTTTAAAAAAAAGCTAGGAATTTTTACACTTTAGCTTTGATCTAGCTTTTATTATTCATTTTTACTTTTATATTATTTTTTTTTAAAGAATTTATTTTATTTGTTTATGCCTTCTTCCTAAATATTATTTTATATCGTTATCATTTCTCTTCTTTCTATCCCTACTCTTATTTCTTGTGTTATAATTAGCTTAGTTTAGGATTTAATTAACATTTTAATTTTTTTTCATTTACTGAATAAAATGTGGTTTATAAAATTGTGTTTATATAATATTACTTTAAATATGAATTTTAAAATGACATGATTGACTCACAATACTTTGTATAAAAATACCTACCTGTGTTTAATGACACAGCTATAATCATGACTAATGATGACTAATGAGAGCAAAATCAATAAAAGATGAAAATCTGAGATTTAAACTGAAATGAGAGAGTGACTGAGTGATGGAGAAACAGATAATGTTGTCCATAAATAGGTGGCCATCCTGGCACGAGGCTAATACGAGCTAAACATAACTTCCAGATGACATCTTTATAATCTTTATCAAACCTACAGTATATGATGAACGTATGATGTTTGGGGATAATTAACTTTATTTTATGGTATATTTGTTCCTGTGAACATTACTACAATGAATTCTAAGGCTAAGTTATTTTAATAATAAATGAGCTCAGTCATTCTGTAATAAAGTATTTAATATTCAGAATTTTAATCCTATATTGTGCAAGATTTGACTCCATAAATTAGTTTATTATTAAATTGAGTTCATAAGATCACTGTCAGAGACTTCCATGTTCCTCGCTGACCTTTGGATGGTATCTGTGTGTAATTACGACAGAGATATAAGAGTAGAAATGATGTAGAATCCTGACATCAGTTGTTAGTCATAAAATTAGAATAAAAAAATGACTACAGTGAAAAACAAATTGTGAAAAAAAACAAAGTGAGCTATGTTTTTTTACTTTAAATGTATAATGATACGTTTTATCTATGTGTGTGTATGTGTGGGCTTAACCCCCCCCACCCCATCCCCCCACCCCTTCCAACACCCAAAATCTCACCACATAGCTGTCCCCAAAAATAGCCGGGGGTCACATGGACCTTCACCGACAGCGGTTAAATTTAGGTTTAAGCTCTGCATCTCGTGCTGGGATTTAACGCGAACGTTCTCAGGACTTTCTGTTATCCTGTTCTATAAATCGCTAGAAGCTGTACTCATTGGCCTTTCATCATCTTCACATTTGTGCTGTTGTGAAAATGTTTTACAAAAGTTTGCACCATAACGATTAAAAACAACAGTTAGGTTCATGGGCAAAAATGTTACAGAAATTGTACACAAAACTTACAGAGAACTTTATAAAGAGGATTGACATGTTGGCTCTGTAAAAAAAGTTTTTAACATTTGTGGAAGGAGTCTCCAGTGCCTTGTAGAAAGTCTTTAAGTTTTAAAGGGAAAAAAATCTGAAAACTCCAGGACTTTTTTGTTGTTTCTTGTCAACAACATAATCTTCTCCAGCTTTTTTCTCTTTCTTTTACTTGAAGTAAAAAACAAAACTAAAGAGAATCTGGAGAAGAAACGAGTGGTTATAGCTGCTGTAACATAAGTGAGAACAGGAATGAAATCCCTCTGCGATAGGAGATGTAACTGACTACAGAGGACAGAATAGAAAAGTTGTAATTGTTGGAAAATAGTTGTCGTGTAAGAGAGATATAACACTTTTGGACAGGCTGTAATAGGAAAACAATACATTTTGCTGTAACAGGAACATCACACCACTCTAGAGGCATTTCCTTTCAAAAACTAACTAAAGTTTTATGACATCACAGATTCACAATAATAACTCTTATGTTATAAAAGAAACAGAAACATAAGCTTACATTGTGGTGTTTTGAAATGGTGTCAAACTGTCAAGGTTGTGTTAAATTTAATGATGTTTCCTGAAAAAAATCACATTAGATTTTGTGTTTTTGTCTAAAACCATGCACACTCGCTGTAAATAAAAAATTTAAAAAAAGCTGGTCATAGGTTACTTTAACATATGGATACTATACTAATTTTACTAATATAAAAAAAAGTAAGGTTTTAAATTTTTTTATTTAATTATTTTTATTCAATTTCTATGAGAATATATGACTTGAGTGAGCATGGCTTTGGATAGTTTCTCAACTTCAGCTACTTCACAAAAGTTTAACCAGAAGTGGCTTTGGATAGTTTCTCATTCTCGGGCTACATCACTTTATTTCATAACAAGTCTCAACTAGAAATTTTCAAAAAAAATCTTTCTTTTTTTTAACTGAATCTTCATTCTGCTACATAATGTTAACTAGTGATGTAATCGTCCTCATTTATTACTTTAAATTAAGCTTTTAATCTGACTTCACTCATTTTACCATCACATTTCAGTAAAAACCTTTGACATTTTTGTCTGTTGCCCTTGGATTTTTTCTAATAAGGTTCTTGTATATGTATTTGTATGTGTTTCGAACGTATTATCTGTTCATTCCAAATGTATCAGTATTCAGATTAGTCCCTCCCCTTAATGAATCTCTAATATCAGATTAATAACCTCATGCATTAGTGCCAGATGTTACAGTGATTTGGTCATTTGTCCCACCATGCAGTATTTTTAAAACAACTTATGATCACCAAACACATGCATTAGTCTTCCTGAAATAAATGTAGGAGGAGTCACAACACTTTAAAAATAATATAATAAAACACTGTACATGTGGGTGGGGGGGGGGGGGGGGGTAGCAGCCTACATAGATTATTCTGATGTAAAACACTCATATTTCTAATAATTGTGTCTTTTTAGTGCTGTTATGTCTTCACATAGTTAGTATCACCACCTTAACCGAGTTACGTTGGCCAGCAGAAACATTTCCGTTACATTTGGTTTTGCAATAGGCGCCAATAGGCTAATGAAGCTGTTTGTGCCTTCAATCAACAAGTTAGCAAAAAAGCTGGTCATGGGTGGAAATAATCTAAAGTAAAAACATAATCACGGTATGATCTGTAAAATTAAATTTAAGCTTTTCCATGGCTGTTAGACAATAGTGAAATGAAAGATGGTGTAAATGTGCTTTAAAAACATGCGCCAAAACCCATGATCAAACAAACATGCTATAATAAAAAAACATATTTTGTTTTCAAAATCAGATCTACTCTTATTTTCCCTCCTGGAGGCGCTAGCTGGCTAATAATCTTCAAACAAAAACCTTTTTTTCACCATGGTAGCCGATAAAACACATTTTACCAAACTGAAATCAGGACGATGACATCATTAAACATTGTTATAGTAGGCTACTATGATGTACGTGTATTATCATACTCTGTGTTAGCATCTCTGTCTTATGCTAACAACCCACTGATACGCATTGGGAATGATGATAATATCTTTCAGAGGAATTTAAAACTGAAACCTGTTCCATCGAAAGCTCTGAGTCACTGAAAATCATTTCTATAAATACATGTTCACATTTTGGTCTACTAGCTTCATTGACATTACACTTCGCCGTCACGTTCTCACTTACACCAAGCAGTGAGTCATAAATCCAGATTTGGTTTCTAACACAATGGGTTCTTGTCATCAGTTTCAATTAAATTGAACTAAGTCACAGAAGCAAAGTGTGTGTGGATCAGGTGTGTCAGTCATACAGCCGGATAAATCAAAATTTTCAATCAAAATCTCGAAGAGTCTAATTTAAAATCATATTGTGGACCGTAATCAAACTGAAAGATATTGATAAACAAATAATGAACTTAAGTTACCTCTAGGGGGCAAAATAGAGTGATAAACCCAGGGCAGGTAAACACTGTTACTGATTTGATTCTTCATTTCCAGGTTAAATAGACTGACATGTAATCTGGTTGAGTCCATTTCAGCTCCAGGTTGTACAATCTGCACAATTTTTAAGGGGGTCAATATTTATGCAAGGCACTGTTTGGTAATTTCTTGTAATGATAGTAATTTGTTTTATGGTAAGGGTATGTGTTCTGATTGATTAAACATTCAGATAAATGTTGGAGTCGTTGGTCACTGATTTGGCATCACTTGCCGTATGGCAAGGTGGGCAAAAAATATTTTGGGGGGAGACGCATCCGCTATGCCTAGATTGTGGTCTTACATTCTGTCAGGAGTGGAAGGAAGATGGCAAGTCATAGATGCAGATGTAAAGACATGTAAAGTCGGACCCACATGAGTTTAGGTCAAGTGCACGGGCAGTTCAGAGGTTAGGGTATTAGACGACTATTCTGATGGTCTCAGGTTCAAACCCCATGACCACCAAGTTCTCCCTGTTGGGCCCTTAAGTAAGGGTTTTAACCCTCAACTGCTCAGATGTATAATGAGGAAAAAATGTAAGCTGCTTTGGATAAGTATGTTGTAAAGTGCAATGTCACATAAGGTCAGTTTGGTGCCCCTGGTGTAGCTAGTGTTAGTTTCCCTAAAGTGTGATTAATGTATTAACGTGTCTAATTATACCTCCTTAAAGTGTTCCATACTTTCTATTGATTCTGTTCTGCATGATGCTCAACCACAGGCTTCATCCAAAAGATCCATCTTTAGGCCTCTTTATCCCGTCTAATAGAAACACCAGAATGACCGACGTCATAAGCCTCGATAAAGCAAAGCACATAAATAAAAAGACTCAGGAGGAGAAAATGAACTGTGTGACGGAAGAAAAAGAGACAAAGAAGGCCGTCAAGACGAGAAAGCGTGAAAGGCCGCAGAAGAGCTCAGAGGCCGGGATTACTGAGGTGGCGAACATGAACGAAGTTGGAAATTTCGAGGACATCTCGACGGAAAAGGGTGAAGCCAACCTGACAGACGTTGCACTGAAGCAGGAGGTATGGAAGAGGCGATTACCTGCGCCCCTTATTAAACTCTTCCCCAAGAATGGCCAGATCTTTGATCTATCAACATAGAAATATGTACATATTATAAAAATTATTAATTGAAGATTTTTCAATAATTATTTGTATAAAGTGATGATGTAGCTCAGTAGATCATGCACAATGGATGTAAATTATTCCCACAGACAACTTAGGCTCAAGAACATCCTTCTTTGATCACCTTCCTCAGTTTTGACCGTCCTTGTTGTTGTCCTCTTGTTTGCTTTCTCTTCAAAAGAGACTTCTTAAGTCCAACAAACGAGTGCAGAAGAGCTACATCCCGAAAACGGGTAAAGGGGATGTAAAGAGCAAGTTTGAGGCCATGCAGAAGGTCAGAGAGGAGAGGAACCGCACGAGGAGCGAGGATGAGCAAAAGAAACGCAAGGAGCAGTACATCAAAGAGCGAGAGCGGCTCCGCAAAAAGGAACTGGTCAGTATGCGAGTGTCAGCGGGATGAAAAATATTATGGGTCAAAAAACTAAACCGTGTTAATTCTTGGTCATGTGACTGTAGGAGAGCCAATTAATTTTTTCGCCCCATTATGGCAGATGATTCCCCCCCAGATAAACCCATTCTAACCTCACAATAACCTGCTGTCTTATCTTCTGCAGATAAAAGAGCTTCTGGCCTCCAGCGACGAGGAGGAGGAAGTAAAACCAACCAAGACTGAGAAATCATACGTCCCCAAGATCACTGGTGAGTCAGAATCCACAAAACACACCGACACCTGTGTCCTGAACGTGTCCAAAATCCGAATCTTCATCTTCTGTTAACTCCTAATACTTCTGATTCTGTCCCTGATGTGTCCACAGGCAGCGTGAAGGGGAAGTTTGCTGAGATGGAGAAGCAGAGAGAGGAAGCCCAGAGGAGGAAGACGGAGGAAGAGAGGAAGAAGCGCGTCACTCAGGAGGCGTTGGAGAAGGCCAAGATTAAGAAAGAGTTAGCCAAGAAGGCAGAGGAGGTGAGTGAGCAGATTTAGGGAAGGAGTCTCCAGTGTCAGAGTTTAAGATGTATGTATGTTTAAGGTTTCTAAAAGTCTTCCAGAAGAGGAAGTTCGGAAACATAATGGCAACAAGATGAGGTGTGTTTGGAGTAAAAATGAGGCTGATAATAGAGTTTATAGCTGCTATATTAAATGTATTAAAGTGAAACGAAAAGTATACAATTATAAAGGTTTTACTTATTTAAAAAAAAAAAAAAAAAGACATAAATAACAGAAGCAAATCTCTTAATATTTTCTGTATCTTTTGAGATGTCCGGTCGAGGAACCAGCTGGTGTTTGCAAAGTCACAATTCACTTCAGAGTGCTAACACATGGTGTGTGGAAAAATAGAGTGTGGAATGTTGTGTTGTTTAACACTGGAAGTGTGTTTAATTCGATCGGTATCAGGGAATAAATGGAATGTCATAAACTTGACATAAACAAAAGATTAATGGTCAGAAATCAGAAAACATCCATGTTACTTGTTTAAAAATAAACATGGCATTCAAGCAGACCAATTGTCTCCGTGGCATCTGCTCCAGGACTGTAAAACTGGCAGGTCCAGACGACATGTGACTGGCAACTGTTTCCCACACGCTCTAAAACCAGCCGTCAGCCACTTTTCGGGACTGAATTAGGCGCTGCTATCAGAGCAGACAGAGGCAGCTGAGCCAGCGGAACGCAGAGGCCTTATCTACAGCTCGCCTCTCTGTGTGTCAGGCAAAGTGTGTGTGTCGAAGCGTGGTGCTGGAACACACATCAGTTCAGAGCTTCTAATGCATGGAAGAGGGAAAATCTGGACCTGTTTATGGACCTCATTTTAGTTAAAACTGAATTTATTCATTTCGTGCTTAGTGAGATGAAAAAGTGTTAAATACTCTTTAAACGGTAACACACAGGCAAGTGTTCACTTTTTTGGGATTTCTGTTATCAATCAAATGCTGCAATCTTGGGTAAAAAAATTTTTTTATAAGACCTTAGGTGTTTTACTTAGATTTTGGGATTATTTAACCAAAATATGTCATGTGTTTAGTGGAAACAGTCTGGTGCATTTGATTTGTAAACTTCATACCACAGGACGGAGACACCAGCGTCTTGGTGCAGGTCGTCCCGACTAAATCTCAGAAGCAACCCGGGAAGATCAAGATGAACTTCGAGGACATAGAGAAGAGTCGAGAGGAGGAGCTCAAGAAAAGAAACGAGGAGGAAAAGAAGAAGAGATACGACGAGAACCGGCGCTCGTTCAGAGAGGCCAAGCGGCACTCCGTCTCCACGAACCAGGTCAGGAAGATGGTGGAGATGGATCGGTCATTGTAATGAAGAGAGAAAAAGAGAGTACAATGAGGATTCAATCAGAAATCAGGGATGATGTTTAATCTGATGTGTTTTGCTTTTGCAGGATGATGAGGAGACGCAGGGGAAAGAGAAGGAGCGCGTGACTCCAGGAAAACTGCGTCTGACGTTCGAGGAGCAGGAGAAGGAGCGGCAGGAGCAGCAGAGGAAGCAGGCCGAGGAGGAGGCCAAGAAGAGGCTACAAGAGGAGAAGAAAGCATTCGAGGAGGCCAAACTGGGCATGGTACAAACTTTAATCTTACTTCTTAATAATAAATTTATTAATAATGCTGAGATGTGATGAAACATCAGCAAAACACCTTAGGGTCTGTTAGTGTCACACCACACTGTTGACACCACACTGATGAGTGTTTGATTCCTGACACAAACGACAAAGATAACCTCAAATGAAATTAACATTCTTGTAAGGAAAAAAAAAAACTGTAACTTTTAGGAAAAAGTAACTCTGGTTTGTGTCTTAACCTGGTCCAGACTCAGGACGATGAGGACGAGAGCACCGAACAGGGTGAGAAGGAAGAGGTCCGGCCGGGAAAACTGAGGCTGAGCTTCGAGGAGCTGGAACGACAGAGACTGGAGGATGAACAAAAACGTGTGGAGGAAGAAAGGAAGAGACGAATCCTGGAGGAGAGGAAGGCGTTTGCTGATGCCAGAAAGAGCATGGTCAGAGGAATGCAAACATATAGCATGTTTATTATATACAGTATTCATTTATTATTAGTGTTCTTAATCAATTTGATTTTTATATAAAAAAAATTTTTTTCCACCTTCATGGAACGAAAATAATGTGTGAACAGTGACAAAAACTGTTACTTTTTTTCAGCACCTGGATGATGAAGACGACACTCTGTTGGCCGCCATGAGCGTCGACGCCGGGGCGTCTCCAGGTAAACTCACCATCAGCTTCGAGGAACTGGAGAGGCAGAGACGTGAGGAAGAGCATAAGAGGAAGGAGGAAGAGGCCAAGCGGCGTCTGGAGGAGGAGAAGAGGCTGTTCGCTGAGGCTCGCAAGAATATGGTGAGGCAAGGTTGCAAAAATGCGCATGTGCATGAGCTAACCGTCAGATTAGCATGTGTCTGCTTGGCTCTGGGAGTTCAAATCAAATGAACACAAAATGGAGAGGCATCTTGGATTCAGTTACTCACACTTCTTTCATCAGTTGTCACCAGCTGAACCGTAGTTTCGATAGTAATTGTGTAATGTTTGAGTACAGCGATACCTCAGCAAACGAATTTAATCTGTTTCGGAGGCGAGTTCTTAAGCTGAAATTTTTGTATTGTGAAATGCATTCTCCCATAGGAACCAATGTAAATGCAGATAATCCGTTCCAGCCACCCAAAATAATTACTAATTGTACCAATTTCCTGTTACCAATTACCAATTACACTATAATCATATTTGCATATAAAAGCAATCAAAATGTATCCCACCCTCACAGTTCTCTGGGTTTCAAAATATTATGACTTCACTCATATCAATACTAAAAGAAACACATTTTGCATGGGAGGATAATTGGTGATGAGTCTACTAGATTATTTAATTTGGGATATGTTCACAATACCTATAACTGCGGAATATGTCTCTGGCTTGGAGCAGAGGGGCCTGGTTAGCTTACTATATAGCTATGTTGCTAATGCGAGCACATACACCCATGCAATACATTTTTTACAGTGGTAGTCCCCTATCCCTGTACCCCAAATCTTTAGTGGCTTGAAATTAAATACAGACACAAACTATAAATGGAGCACAAAATAAAAGGTTCAATTTGACATAGTGGTCCTCACATTTAAATGTCCAGTTTTGAGCCCACTTACAAAAAACAACAACATAGTTTTAACCAATACTTGTTTTTATTTTCTCCTTTCCCTAACCAGTCTATGGTACCGTAACGTTGGCGCACATGTTGGAGCTCATAACAACCCTTGTACCAATGACTTGGTAGTACTTTCAGTTTCCTAAAATTCTCACCACCTTTAGCGACCATTTTTCTTGATAGAGAAACAAATCCTGAGGCTGTGTCTACGCGTACAGTGGAACCTTGGATTACAAGCATAATTCGTTCTGGAAGTGGGCTCGTATTCCAAAACACTCTTAAACCAAATTAAATTTTCCCATAAGAAATAATGGAAACTTAAATTATTTGTTCCACAGCCCAAAAAAATAAATACATTAAAATAATTAACACAAAATCCAAAGTAAAAATAAAAAAAATTTACTTACACTTTAGAGCAGAAAGAAAAAGTGTGTGTGTGTGTCTGTGAAGGCGAAAGTAGGAGGGGTCATACAGACACAAAGAGCAGGCTGAGCCTTGAGCAGAGAGAAAAAATGGATCTTTAACCTCTCTAATAAACCTTGCTTTTGCCTAACACGCGCGCTGTACACACTCATACAGACACAAAATAAAATGTATTTTATACACACAAGTGGTCACATATAGTAAATATGTTATAGTAAACAGTACACGTGTGCACGGATGTTGATTAGACGCGCACTAGGACACAGCAGGGGAGACGATTACCCACAATTCCGCAGCGCAAGAGAGAGAAAAACCGCTGGCTCCGAAGTACCATTGGAAATATTTAGCATATAATTTATTTGCTCGTAGTGCTAGTTTGCTACAGTACAGCTAGCTAAGGTTACTCATTCTACTTTATATGTGGTGCTGATTTATTAATTCTGACACTAAAGTTCACCTGGTGAGACTGGCCGCAGGACAATGATTATGTTTTGTTAGACCCTCAAATCATTTCATTAATTTATTTAATCACAATTTCCCAGCATGCGTATGTTTCTGCGCGGTGAATAAGTGCTTGCTAATACATATATCATCTGAGCACACAGTACAGCACAGTACGCTATCCTGCTTTTAATTATCGACCTATTTTAACCCAGATCACTTTTAAATGACCTTTAATATGTAAAATATTATTTATTATAATGCAATAGAAACTTGCAAGGTTAAACACAAGGAAAGATCTCTGATTAGACTCATTGAGAGTTTCTTAAATAAAAATGTCGTTATATATATATGTACAGAATGTATGTATGTATGTACGTGTGCTCACATGGTGTGATGCTGCTGTGTTTCTCTACTCTGCTTGTCTGAATTTTGTCTCTCGAAGAGCTCGTCCCAGGATCAGGACGATACGGAGCCGCTTAGCCCAGGAGAAGTAAGGCACTTTTTATCAAATGTACAATTCCAACAGCTGAGAATAAAACATATATAAATAATGTGCTATTGTCATGGTTGCTGGAACAGTATCCTATCCTCTCCATTAAATTCTATGTCAGCGCTTAATTTAATTGAAGCTGAATTTTAGTTTATTTTTTATGACTGTTTTTGTTTTACTTTACAGCAGTGATTCTGTTAGTATGCGCTCACGCAAGTGACATCAGCAGTGTTCCTTGCTAATTTTTCAGACAAAACAGTCTTTCCGTTAATGTCTGTGTATGTGTATGTGTGTTTGTGTGAAATTCAAATAAAAGTGGTGGAAGGTTTACTGTGTAAGATGAGAAGGGGGAGACAGAAGGGGCTGAAAGTAAAAGTCTTCTTACTTTAGCTTCACACACTAGCTTCAAGTGCAGGTTAATTTTTTTTATCTTTACTTTATATTTTGTGTTAATTATTTTTATGTATTTATTTTTTGGGCTGTGGAACGAATAATTTGAGTTTCCATTATTTCTCATGAGAAAATTGTATTTGGTTTACAAGTGTTTTGGAATACAAGTCCGCTTCCAGAACGAATTGTGCTCGTAATCCAAGGTTCCACTGTAGTTTTATATATTTTTATAAGGATTAATATAAAATGTTTTATTCTATTTAATAGTACTTTGTTTTTACGGGGTGGCTTGGCAGCATAGTGATTAGCACCGTGGCCTCGCTCCTGGGCCTGGGAGTGCCTAGAGTTTGCATGTTCTTCCCGTGCTTGGTGGGTTTCCTCCAGGTGCTCTGGTTTCCTCCCAGTGTCAGATGAGGTTAATTGGTGTCTATATTTTTGTGACCCGACTCCCCTTTCCTCCTGTGACCCTGAACTATGGTACAGTGAATGAGTGGGTGATTGAGTGAGTGAGTTTCTATGCAGTTATATTTAATTCAAGTCAAGTCATTTTTATTTCTATAACACATTTAAACAGCAGTTGACCCCGAATTGCTTTGTGATAGAATACGGAAAATTAAATCGAAAGATGCACGGGGTAAAACAAAAATAAAATAAGAAGCATAACATAAGAATAAAGCATGATTAAACATAATTTACTATAAAAAATGAATAAGTACATAAAATAAATAAACAAGCAAATAAAAAAACAAATAAAAGTAAAATGTAAAAATTATTAAGACAATTAAGAAAAAATGATACATAAAATAAAAATTACTAATAAAAAAAAACCTACCACAGCCTCAGACTGAATAAAAAGTCACTGAAAAAAAAAGGGTCTGGTAGTTATCTGATAGTGGTATATTTATATTATATTTATATTTTTATTGTATTCCACTGCTTCACTGAATTATGTTATTATTATGTTCAGCTGTATTATATAACTTGATAAAGTCAGTATTTATAAATTGCCACATAAGTATAGCGCATGCATGTGTGATATTAAATAGCATGTGTGATGTATTTTCATGCTCATGACTGTGATGGTGTCTCTGCTGCTGCTTACTAAAGTGACTAAATCAGTGACTGCTGTGTGTTTCAGCTCTTATGGTTTAAAATAATTTCCATTATATGCAGGAAATAATTATAATGTTAAAACATTTGCATTTCTTGCTTTGAGACTAATAGTGTATAACATATAAACATTAGAATCATATGTAAAAGTGAAAATATTTCGTTCAGTAGCCTAACCTTACCTTACAACATACGTCACTTCTCGTCTCCACAGGCGCAGGATGAGGACGACACGCTGGTGAGGACGGAATCGCAGGAAGCAATGCATCCTGGGAAGCTGGATATCAATTTCGAGGAGATGATGAAGATGAAGGAAGAGGGGGAACGGAAAAAGAAGGAGGAGGCGAAGCGTAAGAAGATGGAAATGGAGAAGAAAGAGTTCGAGCAGCTGCGTCAGGAGATGGGCGAGGTCGATATCACTCACACTTCTCTTAATGTTCATGTAAAAAAACACACTCATCATTAGAAGTGTGTATGTTACCTATAAACTAAAAACCCCAGTGCCCACTCCAGCTAATTCTGTGGTGTGTGTGTAGGAGGAGATCAACGAGACGACCGAGGTGGTGAGCTCAGAGTATGAGGAGCTGACAAAACTGAAAAGAACCGGCTCCATCCAGGCCAAGAACCTGAAGGTGAAGTTTGAGAAGATCAAGCAGCTCACAGACGAGGAGATCCAGAGGAAGATCGAAGAGGAGAGAGCGAGGAGGAAAGCGATCGATGAGGAGATCAAAGAAAGGGAAGCAGAGCGCTGTGCGGAGGTACGAAAGCACACACTACACACAGCTACACACGCAAACTGGGTGCACAATAAAACACAATGCAGGTGGAAAACTAGACTTTCTTTCTTTTCTTTCTTTCTTTCTTTCTTTCTTTAAGAATAAGAAGTTTTTCTGCAAACTAGGAAATTTTTTTCAGTTACATAGGACATTTTTAGAAACACAATCTTATTATTATTATTATTGTTATTATTATTGTTATTATTATTGTTGTTATTATTATTATTATTATTATTATATATCTTTTTTCCATATTAGGGGAACAATGGAATTGCTTTACTTCAGGCTGGTGAAGTGAATGTAGCCACAGAAACATTTTCATAAACCCAAGAACTGTTTTTGAATCCCTTATTTAATTTAATTACATTTATTATTAATTTTTTTCTTTTTAAGAAACCTGGTTTCCAGACACTAAGAAACTTCTTGAAACACAGAACCCTTTTAGCACACTAGGAATAAAAATTTAAAAAAATAAATAATGACATTTTAAATAACTAAAAATATGTTTTAAAAATGTGTTTAATAAATTATTCAAATATCCAGATATCTTTTTAAAAAAATCCAGCATTTTGTTTAGAAAATCCTGAACAAAACATCCATTTCTCAAACAAACAAACAAAAAACAGCAACGGTTTCTGAACCTTAGGGAACTCTACACGAAACACAAACCTTTTTTTTATAAACCCAGAAACCATTTTAGAAACTCAATATTTCTTTTGGAAATCCAGGAACTTTTCCAGGAGTTTCCAAAACCTTTTCCAGAAGCCACAGTTGTGATCCTAACTGTATAGAGGAGTAGATTTTAGACTTTAGCTTCATAAAGCAGTTCCTGTAGGAGGTTGTAATGATTTTTCCTCCACACAAGCACGGTTTCTCCAGAACAATGATCATATAAAACAGAAACTTGTTTAGAAACGTTCTTGTTTTTTTCTCCCGCTCCAGAACTTCTTAGTTCCTCCAAAAGTTGGGAACGTATCTGTTTGTTGTGTATACTGATGTGTGTTTTTTATCTTTGCTGTAGGACGAGGCTGAGGACATGAAAGGTGCTGTGAAAGCGGAGGACGCACCCTTCAGGCAGAAAGTGGACATGCGTGCGCGGTTCGAGCAGATGGCCAAAGCGCGTGAGGAAGAGGAGAAGAGGAGGATCGAAGAGCAGAAGCTCCAGAGGATGCAGTTCGAGCAGCAGGAAATCGACGCCGCTCTCCAAAATGTAAAAGTCTTTCCTTTAAGAGCTAACTATGGGACGTTTCTCCATGAAAAGAGGAAATGACACACGTCATGGTTAATTCTGAATTTAAATTTGGTGCTAGCTGTGAGGAGCATGCTTGTGTGGAAGGTTGCATGTGCTTTAGTGTAGTGTTGTGTCTTTTATCACAGATCAATTAGGGAATTAGTGCCATAATTGAAATGAACATTTGAGCTGCTGTGTAGATTTGAAAACAAAACATAAATTTTCTGCACAACGGTGCAAGTGAAATTTTTCACCAAACTCACAGCTAGCGTTCGGTGCAGCTCAGAATTAGCTTCAGAAGCTCATGAAACAAACCAGTCTGGACTATTGGCAACTAAAACTTTGGTAACCTGTAGTAATCTCACGTTTGATATTTTCCTCCTAATGCTTGATGAATCCGGATTTTTTGTCTCCACTGACGCTGAAACGTGTTGTTGTGTTTGCGTATGTGTTAAAGAATAGAGAGGATGAAGACGAAGAGGAGGGCAGCGTTGTGAACGGCTCGGGAGCCTACGATGAGGAGGACGATCACGGCCGGTCGGGTGCCCCGTGGTTCAAAAAGCCTCTGAAGAACCAGACGGTGGTGGATTCTGAGCCTGTGCGCTTCACGGTTAAGATCACGGGCGAGCCCAAGCCTGAGGTCACGTGGTGGTTCGAGGGTGAGCTGCTGCAGGATTGTGAGGATTATCAGTACATCGAGCGAGGAGAGACCTACTGCCTGTACCTGCCCGAGACCTTCCCCGAGGACGAGGGCGAGTACATGTGCAAGGCCGTGAACAGCCGCGGCAGCGCCGCCAGCACGTGCATCCTCACCATCGAAAGTAAGCCACTGCTGTCGGCACCGTCACGCGTAACTACTGTACTCAGCGCTTGCATGTTCTCCTTTTCCCATCATCCTCTCCTGTAGTGATGGATGTGATCAATAACTTCACTTATTGAGGGCTTTTACAGAATTTTAGCAAGTATATGTATTAACCATATGGTATTATTCCTTATAATTATTACCTATAATATTATTACCCCCTTCTATCTTTTCTACCTATTCTTCTTTTTATAAGCCACACCCCAACCTCTTCTTCTAAAGCCCTCACACACATGTGGTCATAGTGTTATAGTAAACAGTACACGCGTGCACAGATGATGATTATACCAGTAAGAGACGAGCACTAAGACCAAGCAGGGAAGACGATTACCCACAATTCCGCAGCGCAAGAGACAGGCACTTGTGATTACGAAGTGCAAGAAGCGCATGCATGATACATGATACTCGTAAACCAAGACTTGCTCGTTTTTCAAGTCTAAATTTATTAAAAATCTTTGCTCGTCTTGCGGAACACTCGCAAACAGTGTTACTCGTAATCCGAGGTTTCACTGTATGTATTTCTAGACGCCACACCCTCCTTCTTTTTAGAGGACACATTCTGTATTTATAAAGGCCACACCTTTTTTAAGCAGCTTCTGGGATTAATAAAGTTCTTTGAATCTTAAATCTAAATTATATCTAAAGGCCACACCTCTGTATTTCTAAAGGCCACCACTCTTTTTTTTTTTTTTTTTTACAGAAGAATGCTAACATTATCTACTTCCCAAACACCTAAGCTAGGTTGTTATGCTAAGCTGAACTAAGCTAATTTAAGCTAGTTAACCCAGGTTAGCTTGCTAGCACCTAAATGTGATGTCAGCAGATCTTTGTTCAAAAGAAGTTATAAACTATCAATGCATGTGAAATGTGTGTTTATGAATCAATTTGCCTGATGATTTACACAAATGAGTTGTTTATAAAAATGAATTATTTAATTATTGTGCACTACTCTGGATACTTTCTTCATCTAACTCATGATCATGACTCTCTCTCTCTCTCTCTCTCCCCAGCTGAGGACTACTGACCTGCCCCATCTCTCTCTCTCTCTGGAACTTTCCCTGTCTTTTTCATGTCTTTGTTATTTTTAAGAAAATGTTCATATCTCATGGTAGGGCCAAACATTCTTCTTCAGAGGAGGAAAGCTGCCTGTGTGTGTGTGCGTGAGTGTTTTTCACCATTCCTCCAATGAATCCGCTCAAAGATGAAGTGAAAGACGTGATGTTTACATGCCAGAACTGCCCTCGCCGTCAGAAACATCAGCCTTTAACTAAATTTGTGCCAAAACCAGACAGGCAGCGTGCATGAGCTGTTAATGCGTACACTTCCATTTGAAAAGATTTGTGGCTTCAGTAACACGACAGGGTCACCCGCTGTTTCTGCTTCACGGAGGAACCGAGAAAGTCGACTGTTTAAGACAATCGGGAATTTCTCAAAGAAATCAGAACGAACAGATAAGACGTGAATGACCGTTACATCGGACTGCTACAAAGTACTGACACTGGAGACTCCTTCCATACACACCACAGAGACACATTGCCTCTTACCGAAAATGTCATCACATCAGTGATTTCTTTTGTAATCGCAGTACACATCCCTGTGAACGAGCTGTTGCTATGGAAACAATAACATATTAGAGCCGGCGCGTGAATATTAAAACTGCGCTAATGTCAAAGCTGCTGTTATAGAAAAATAATCAACACCCAAGTGAGTTAATTGTTAAGTCGTTAGCTTCCTGATTTCTAAAGCGATCCGTTCCTTTCATTCTTTGGTTCTTTATTTAATTCTAAACCAGGCAGGAACAGCAGTTTTCATTCTCTCTGCGATTTAAAGTTGCTCGTATGATGAAGTGTTCATTTTGCGTTTTAATAAGGCCATGTGTTGTTAATGTTTATGGCTGTCGTGATTAGCGCATAAACACGTTGCTGAGGTTTGCATACAGTCGGTTTAGGATAGAAATATTGAAAAGGATATTTGTGATATTTCAACTTTTAATAAAATGAATAAAAACTTAACTGTTGTCTGTCATTATTTATTTATTTATTTTGCCATCATGAATGACCTGGTTATTAATAAAAGAACAAAAAATATATTTATAAATATTATTATTAATACACAGATGCAAAATAGTAAGATCATAATTGAAGAACAAATTTGCCAATTTTACATAACATAACATAACATAACATAACATAACTTAACATATTCTTAATATAAATTCCAACAAGGTAAAAAAAAAAACCCACATATAAATTATATATAATATATGTAACTTACTTTAAAAGTACAATTGATCGTTTCATGTTAGTAAAAACATAATATAACTAAGCAAAATATATCGATTATTATTTTACAATAAGTCGGTAAAACATTAATAAAATGCCATTTAAAATGCTTTTTCATTTTTATTCATATTTAATCTTAGAATTGTTTTTAAACCTATAAATTATATCCGTAATAAGAGTTATTATGGATATAATAATTAGTATTATGTTTACATAAATATATACAAGGTTCACTCACTCACTGTGTGTTCTGTAGGTGGCAGGGGGCCTGGAGCCTATCCCAGGAGACTTAGGGCATTAAGGTGGGGTACATGTACACCCTGGAGAGGGAGCCAATCCAATGCAGGGCACACACATACACACACACACACACACCTACACACACTATGGGGAATTTGGGAACGTCAATTAGCCTAATCTACATGTCTTTGGAAACCAGAGAACCCGGAGGGAACCCACCGAGCTCCAAGGGGAGAACATGCAAACTCACACAGACCCGTGGTGGTAATTAATCCCTGGAGGTGCAATGCAACAGTGCTAAACCACTGAAGCACAAAACAAAATTCTGTAAAACTAAATTTCAGTTTCCTGTGTGTGTGTGTGTGTGTGTGTGTGTGTGATATTCGTGTGAATTTAGATTGACAAAATGCACACTTCCATGCTTTGATGTAAATTATGCATCTTGAAAATTCCACAGTAATGGCACACACACACACACACACACACACACACACACACACACACACACACACACACACTTAAATTAAAACAATAATTTAAAAAGTAAACAAGCCTAAACACAGATTATATAAATGCATCTAATTAAAATAATGTTTCTACATGTGTAAAGCATGATACATAATATTGTATGATTAAAAAAATATATATTACAATAATCATTATTTTTCATCAGTTCAGAACTACTTATATTTTAAAGCACAAGACCGCCAGTAACTCGCCTTCACCACAAGAGGGCAGTTATGTTACATGAAATGAGGCGTCTGACTAAAAGACGTTCAATTGGCTAGCGCTGCTGTCAATCATTTATGAGTCAGCAATCGCATATTAGAGTTATAGGAAGCGCACGCGCCCACAGCGCTGAGTCGGTTACCATGGATACCGACGGTTCTCGCTAGCTCAGCTTGACTAGCAAGCTAATTTACAGCCCTGAACAGCTTTAACAGCGATGTCTGTTGGTGTGGTTAGTTAGCTCGCTTGCGAGCAAAGCTGGTTGCTAAGAGGTTAGCCGGGTTAGCTTGGGTGATTATCTCCGCGGGGAGGTGACGGTCATCATGGGGAGAGATGTGGAGGAGGTCGCGGCTGCACTGGTGCGGGAGTATCTCAGCAGAAAGGTGGGTGAAAATACAACAAAATATATAATATAGTATAAAAAAACAAGCTAACGATTTATGTAATCAATTCAGCAATGCATTTAAACTATTAATGTATGATAAGAACAGTAACAACCGTTTAACGGTTCCACTTCCGGGCGGAGTGTCACGTGACCCAATGCGGAAGTAATAATCCTAAAACTACTATTTTTAGAAGCATGAAACCCTATAGATATACACTATGTAGCATTTGTAACATTGTATTAACACACACACACACACACACACATCTCTTGAGTGCAATATCACTCTCACTATTTCCTTTACACAGTAATAAGTATGTGCACCCCTGATCATCACACCTATGAGGTTCCTTTCCATGTTCTTCAAGTCTGAAGCAAAAAACTGTACAGTATAAAATGTCTCAGTATGCTGCAGCATTACAGGTTCCCTTCAAGAAGCACAAACCCGTTCCAGTATGACCGTGCCGATGTCCTGACTGAACTTAATCATGGTGAAACATCATCATCATCAAGGTGAAGAGAAGTGGAACAGGAGTCTCCTCGACTGAGCTCAGTAATGTAGCGGAATGAACATAAATACGTACAGTTGCACACAAACGCTCCAACACTGAGTGGAAACGTCTTCTGTGAAGATTGAAGCGCATTACGAGGTGGTATCAAAAAGTTTCAAGATCAGCGCGCTACAGATCAGGTCGCTTTCGCCTTTTGTCCTCCCTCAGACGCTTTAAAACTAGCAGTAGCTTTCGCTATTGATGGCCTGGCCCCTAGGGACGAATTCTTGATGCACAATGTCAAGAAAAGAAGATGCACTCAAGTTTCCTCATCGGTAATGTTCCACGACATGAAGTACGGGGCAGCAACAAGGCACATGTTCAAATCACACGTGAAGATTGCCTGAACAGTTCCGTATGACACACAGACAGTTGCAGCAGTGTTGTGGATTGTACTCAGACTATCATCATGCACAAGTTGCTGAAAGGTTTCGACATTTTCAGGGGTTGAGCTCGTTAAAGGTCTTTCTAATCTTTCGTTGTCTTACAGTGATGTTCTTCCACTCTTAAAGTGCTCGTGCCACTAAAAACATCTTGAACAACTCGTCGCAGCATCGCCGTAACTTGCTGGATCATGTCAAACGTGTCTGTTAGAAGTTTGCCCAGCGACATTGCCAAGGAAAAACTCCCTGAGACAGCAATAGGAAGAAACCATGAGAGAAACCCATCCTGATGTGGGTGATAACGTAGTTAGTATAGAGGCTCAGGTACAAAATTGTTTTGTAAGTTCAGGTCTGAGCTATTGAGCGACTGCAGTCACAAGCTGTCAGAGAACATCTGTCTGCATCTGCAGAGTCCAAGAGCATCTTCATGGTCAAGTGGAACCATCCAGTCCCAAGTCACCACACATTTAAGTGGGAATGTCAGGGGGTACAAACTTTTGGTCTTACCCCCCAAACTTCTCTTTGACAAAGAAGCTTTAGCATCATTATTTTGAACTGAAGCACTAAAGGAACGAATACACACACACACACACACACACACACACACACACACACGCACACAAAAACCCAACTTCTATCTATTTAAATAAATCTTCTGAAACCAAACTGACTTGCTTATTTAGCGGTCAACTTTTAAATTTAGCCTAAGGTTCGTTTGTGCCTTTGGTAACTAAGAATGAAGATAATAAAGATAAAGATACTTGATTTTTCTTTTACTGGTCTTTCCTGATGAAACAAAATCTAAATCAAATAAAAAGCAAAGTAGCAGCAATAAAAATATAAGTATAAGATATTATTAATTAAATGGTAACTAACTTAATCAAAGGACAAACTACAGACACAGTTTTCGATCGACTACATCTGAGGTCTGTGTGTACTGTACGTGACTGATGCTTTTGTAGGGGCTGAAGAAAACCATCGCCTGCATGGATGAAGAGCTTCCACGGACAAACTCGAGCATCAACAACCGCTCGGAGCTGTGCCGAACACTCCACTTAGAGAGTCTGTATAAGAAGAATAAGGTAAAAAGAGCCAACGCAAGGCATAAGGCAACAAACTGGTGCAATAAATCCCGTCTAATTTCTTAAATAATGGAATGTTTAGTGTGAAGTTCAGCCGCTGAAAACGATGCTGGAGATCATGACCAAGGAGCGCATGAAGAAGGTCGGAGATGGGAAAAGACGCCTCGTGGAAGGGGATCAAAAAGAGGAGAAGTCACCAAATCACGGTTTTGACTCCGCCTCTGCCGATGACGTGAGAAGGGAAAAGGATCCCGCCGAGCTGCACACGGATGAGATGAGGTGTCTAATGTGTTTAATAATAATGGTGATTTATAACCCTGCACGCGTACGTGTATGTTTAATTTCTTTAAATGTTTTTAGGGTGTCTGAGACGAGCACTGTGTCATCTCCACCACAGCTGGACGGAAACTTCAACATCACGTCACCTACAGCAGGCCTGGGCTTGGAGCAGAAGGGTAGAGGGGTAGAGGGGCAGGAGAGCAGGGGCAGTAGAATGAGGAGAGGCATCATGGCAGGTCCTATTGCTGCCTCCTCTCAGGTAGCTCATACCATCCTGCGCCACTCACAGGCATTTTAACCGCCATTTTATAAAGTGCTATTGATTTTTTAGCAAAGTGAGATCTGATAAATCAGTGCCTTGTGTTGACTAAACAGGAAAACACCAGGAGACGTCCTGCCAGAAAGACCACAGCGTCTCCGGCTCTTTTACCAAAGAACGAAGAAGAGGATTCAGTCGGACTGAACTGGAGGAGCCGTAGCTGCAGCACGGACGTCTCACACACCGAATCTGACAAGCAGGACATCACGCCGTCTATCAGACAGAGCGGACAGGGCGAGAGAACGGACAGAACGCCTCGACTCAGAGCTCACAAGTAATTAAACTCGCACTCCTGTCTATAAATATATACAGGTCGTCCTCGACTTACGAACACTCGAGCTACGAATTTCCTGCAGATACAAACGGGCCGCGTTTCTAATTCCAGTTCAACTACAGAAGTAGCTCTCACGTGTATTGTACAAAAAAATAGACACAGAGCGCTAGATTTCAGTATTTATATTTATATACAATATTTTTAGCGTGTAAGTAAATGTATACAATGTCTAAAATCTAGTATATTGTATGTGTGTGTGTATGTGTGTGGGAGAAATGAGTTGGCCTCATCGGTTTCAGTGAATCTTGATGATAGAAGATGTCCGTCCTGTAAAGCTGTCCTAATAGTGAATAATCCTAGTTTTGGAAAATTCTGACCAAAACAGTTCACAGTCCCATACAGTGGAAGACGGCCCTGAGACAAAATGGTGTCCGAGATTCCCCTAACGATTTTAAAGGCGCAGACAACAGTTGCATTTCACTGTGAGATTAATTTCCTTAGGCGTGACTACAGGTTTTAGCCACATGATGGCGTTATGGAGAAAAGGGACAGAGATTTAGTCAAGTGGATTGGTATGCTTTACATTGTATCTAATGTGAAAGGTCATGTTTTTCCATTTTCTTTCAGAAATGAATCATTGCCTAGTACCAGACCGGATGCCCTTCACATGGCGGGATTGGTTCTAGGTACTTTCTCATTCTTTATATTCCTCATGTTGTTTGTGGTGCATCAAAGACACTCATGACAAATAATCTTTTTCCCCTCTCCTTTTTAATGACTCGGTTATGATCAGTAAACAAAGCCTAAATGACATTTTAACACTCGTTTGATTTGATTTGCAGATGATTTAGACGATCAGGAAGTCTCATCCGGAATCGCTGCTGTTCCCGATAACAACTTCTCACAACATCCTGATTGGAATAAACAACCCATGAACCAGAAAACAGCTACTGTAAGGATGTAATTATTATTATTACTGAAAATAAAGTGTAAAAACCTGCACTATAGGAATAAAAATATGAAGGTATACTTATTTTAGTTCATTAAAATAGCAGTCTTTAGCATAATAGTAACAAAAATGCAAATCTAGTGAGCCTGTGATGTCATGGTCAGATAAATAAACCAGTGCTGATAAATTCTTGGTTCTGATTTGGACCAACTTTTGTTTTACTTTATTTGGGTTCCTCATCATGAATAGTAACTAATGTATAACTGGATATTAAGTATAATGTGGCATTCTATAAAACATCATGTTGTAGGAAAGTAATAATCATCTGCATGGTTACAGGTGCTTTGTTGATTATTTACCTGTAACAGTGTGATTTATTCCTTACATACAATAAAGTAGCCTACAGGATCGACACAGCACTTAAATTCATCATCAGACTGTGTTAGCATTGTAGACTACGTCCCTTTAAGCCGTCTGACGCTCAGTCTGTACCATGTGACCTGCTACTTGACAATAGTCTTATCCCTGCTGTAACTCCAGGCGCTGAAGGAGATCATCTTCGGCTCCCCCGTGGCCTGCTTCAGCGAGGAGTGGAGATGTCAGAGCTTCACCTTCTCCAACAGACCCGCTCTGAGATACGGCATTGTGCAGAAGAAGGTTATTAACTGCATCTGAAGATCCCACTGACTCAATCGAACACGTCTCACACAAACACGTCTTTATTTAAATACTTCATTCCTCAGTGCAGTGACTGTGTGCGGCTTCTCATAGGAATAAAGAAGGAGCAAAATGGAAAAATCATAATTTTGCGTAATTGGTCGGCTTCAAGATGACTAAGTCTAATAATGTTCTTTTAAACATGATAATGTAAAAAGTATAATTTAACAATCAAGTGAATTAATAAATAAGATAATAAACATAAAATTATTAACTTTTAAAAAACTATTAACTTAAAAAACAAAAAAAGTAAGGAACGGATAATATAAAAAACAGTCGGAATATTTGATACTACAAAATTTATAACTACAAATAAAAATAGAATAAAATAAACATTTTATTTTTATTTAATTGTTAATGAATAAAATAAATACTAATATATTGAAATCAATAAAAATTAATAATTATTGAAATAAATACATAAACATTCTAAAAAAAATTATAATAGAAAAAATTAAATGAGTTAAATAAATAATAAATAGAGATTAATCAATAAAAACAAACCGATAAATAGAAACAAAAATTATTTTTTAAAAATTAAAATTTATAATTAACCAAATAAGTAATTAATAAATAAGTATTCTGGAAATTGTTGATAATAAATAATTTATAAAATAAAATGTAATATATGAATAAACAAATATAATAATTGTTATATTAATGATAATAATAATAATAAGAAGAAGAAGTACATAATTAAGTACATAATTTGCAAATAAATGTCTCTACCAGACAACATCAACTTAAAGCATTTAAATGTTTATAATAAAATATTTTACTCTAATGAACTAGTTAATAAGGATTAAACACACAAACCCCACGCTTGCATAAACGATTAAAAGTGTGTATTTAGATGTGTCGTATGTTTGATCTGCTGCTGATGGAGAGCTGTGTGTTGTGATGCTGTGAGCAGGGCGGGCCGTGCGGAGTGCTCGCAGCCGTTCAGGCCGCCGTTCTCCAGAAACTTCTGTTTGAAGGAACCAGCAGTGACGCACTTTCTGAGTAAGAGCCTTCACGCATCACTTCCTCTTCATTTGTCAGTTCAATCTTCTTACCTCTTTTCTGTGAACCATTTCTGCGTCTGTTGAGTTCTTTCAACTTAATCGGTGGCCCTTTAATGAAGATTATCACAGAAGGACGATGCGTCTCTAAAGCTGTACATCACCGTGGTCACTGCAGTGTATGTGTGCAATATGCTTTTTACAGGAGACTGTCTGACGCTGTGAGGACAAAGTGCCTGACTGACGCCGTGGCTGGAATCCTGTGGCGAGCTGCAGACAGGAAGAACGTCACCGTCGCAATGTAAAAACTCGAGCCGTTAAATATGGAACTGTACGTGCAATTGGATTTAGTAATAATCAGCACTTTATTTATGTATGGACTTTGTACAGAAACTCAGGGAGGAGTCATTTCACCCCGATGGGCCACTACAGATCTGACGGCATTTTGGAGATGGTAAATTATTTACTCTGTTTTCTTAAATTAACTCTTATAATGTCATTATTGTGAGAAAAAACAGCTCTGACTTATAAGGCCAGACAGACAGACAGGCCACGCCTACTTTAACGAGACAGTTGGACAGACCATACCCACTTCAAAGAGAAAGTCGAACAGACCATGCCGACTTTAAGTGGACAGATGGGCAGGCCACGCCCACTTTATAAAGACAGGCTGACAAGCCACGCCAACTTCAAAGAGAAAGGCTGGCAGGCCACGCCTACTTTAGAGAGACAACAGAGTCTGACAAACAGGACACTCCTCCTTAAACAAGACTGACCCACAGGACACGCCTCCATAAAGGAGACTGACGCACAGGCCACGCCTCCTGGTTGGGTTTTTTACTCGTCATTACCTTACTAGGGTTGTATTTTATTTTTTATTTTTTAACAGATCACCTGCGTGGAGGTTCAGAGCTTTGATGACTTAAAGCTGCTGATTGATCAGCACATTCATCAGGTACGATATAAATAAGTCTGACGTGTGCCTGTTCATCATACGTCCAGCGTCTGCTTCACATGTCCAGATCAATGCCGCAGTTCACTCAGGACATTGTTTTGTTTTTTAATTCCTCCTCCAGTTTGAGTCGGGGCCGTTCGGCTGCGTCTTGCTCATCGTCTCTGCCGTCTTATCCAGAACGATTCCCATGTAACGCTCCATTTGTTTCACACAGACTCTATGACTTACAACATACTCAGAATGTGTTCCTGCGTAAAAGCATCAGACTCACGTCTTTGTCTTTATGTGCTCAGGGTGAAAGAGGACATGGACGTTCCTACTTCCACTCTGATTGGCGCACACGGCTACTGCACGCAGGTTGGTATGTGGTATTATCCTGAGCACTTGTCTGGAGCACTGATGCGAATAATACGCAGAAAGCTCATCGTGTAACTCTGATTAAGCAAGCCTGACTCAGTGCTTTTAAGAAAATACTTTAAGTTACATACACCGAGTGGACGTGACTCATTTCAGACAACAGTTTAAGTTTTTAGGTGATATGATCGAGCTGTTTAGAGCTAATGATGCTGAAGTGTTTTACACTCAGGTGTCACAAGAACTCTTTCTTACCTAAAGAAGTAAATATGAGATGGAGTGTAAAGGATACTTTTATTATTAAAACAAAAGCCAAAAATCCTGAAAAGAAATGTGCATAAGGCTTACCTGTGTTTGAATAATGAGCCCACAGCCATCATACTGTATCAGCTTTCTAATGAAAAAAACCTGCCACTTCAATAAAAGGAGTTTATACTTTGACTCCACATTTTTTTTGTAATGTAAAATTACAGCTTTATCTTTGACTTTTACAAAGCGTCTGTTTAAAGAGTTCCCCTGAATGATCAGTTATTATGTTAACGTATCAGAGTGACAGCTACACTACTGTCAGAGCTCCTGCTGTAGGAAATTCATCAACACCTTCAATCTGTTGTGCAGGAACTGGTGAACCTGCTGCTGTGCGGACGCGCAGTTTCAAACGTCTTCGATAACGAGATGAAGCTCGACTCAGGAAATGGGAATTTCACCCTGCTGAAGGGAATCAGAGAGCGCTGCGACATCGGAATGCTGTCTTTATTTGAGCATTACAACATATGTAAGGTAGGAGGAGCTGCGCTTCAACACACACACACACACACACACACACACACACACACACTACAGGCAATTTGGAAACACCAGTTAGACTGTTGAAGGAAACTGAAGTACCCAGAGGAAACTCTTCATGAAAATGTGTTAATTATTACGTCTCCGTGTCAGTATCAAAACACGCTTAAGGTACTTTGTAAATAAGATTATCATTAATGGTGAGAGTTCTTGTTCTACTGTAATAGCTTGTCTAGTAAATGAAGAATGACCTGGACGTAAATAAGTTGCAAGTATAAGAATTACTTTTTCCTTCTGCATATTTTTATTCCTCACATGTCCCCAAACGAATAGTTCGGTTGGTTTGTCTCCCTGAACACACTCCTCCATTCCTACCAATGTTTACAAAACTCCGCCTCCAAGATCTACAGAAGTCCATAGCATGCAGTATTTAAGCTAAACCTCTGATCCTCATGTTTTACAGATATTCCAGATTGTTTGTACAACTAATATTTAACAAATCTAAATTTGCCTCTTTTAAGTGTGATTTCCCAACTGCAGGTCGGCTCTTACCTAAAGAACCCGAGGTTTCCGATCTGGGTGGTGTGCAGCGAGAGTCACTTCAGCGTCCTCTTCTCGCCGTGTGAAGATCTGACGTCCAGCCGTCGGAGCCCACGGGAGTTCGACCTCCATTACTACGATGGCCTGGCCAACCAGCAAGAACCAATCAGATTAACAGTGTGTGAGTGTGCAAAAAAAAACAAGCAAAAAAAAAAAGATACTTTACTAAATATCAGCACCGAGTTTTATTTGATGTGTTTAAAAAGTGGATCATTTCTGCCTTTAAGATATTTCAAAAAAGACATAGACGTTAAAAAGCAGTGAAGATCAGTACACCCCAATCTGCAGTTGAAGAGTCACATGGTGTTTTATTATTTTCAGATTCAAACTCTGTTGTGAAGACGGCGGACAATGAGGACATGGATTCGGACCTCACTCCTCCGCTGGAGCTCTGCATCAGGACGAGGTCTGTTTTCCAAAAGTCTTAAAAATAATACTGAGATGCACAATGATTTAAAAATGCACACGACAAACAAACTGTAAATGAAAATGTTTTACAGGTGGACAGACGCATCCGTGAGCTGGAATGAAAGCGAGCCCATCCTCTGATTTCTGGAATGATCAGAAAAATGGTCTCGGATCCTCACTGCCTTTTGTTGCGGTTTAATCTTTTATCGTTAATATTTTTGCTGCTACACGAGGATACATTATTCAGTTTCTTCTTATTTATTAAAATATTTTGCGGTCTTCCATCTCGCAGCGGAATGCCTCCTCGTCATTGTTGTGATGGGCCAGTAGAGGGCGAGGTCATAAATACTATGTCAGTTAAAAAAGCTGTAATGTTAATGAAATGTTCTTGAATCTGTCGCACTGTTAAACAAACTCTCTGTGGTTCTGTTATAGGAAAATATCCAACGATGTGTTGAGGTGATAAAGCAGAGTTAGTTATTTTCCTATAAGAGCGAGTCACTGAGTGTTTTGTTCCTCTTTCAATACAACTGTCTGCATGTACACTTTTTAAATTTGGCAAGAGCTTCTGAGTCTCCAGCGTCAGAGGTAAAGCTGTAAGTTATAAAAAGCTGTGCCTTATGAACTTTGAGAGAGTGAGACAGAGAGTGTGGTGAGTTAGTGACTGTTCATACTGTATATGAATGATGTACAGTATATGATATATCCACGTCAGTTGCTGTGGTCTTAGAAACAAATAGAACATTTCAGAAAGTGCTTTTACTCAAAGATGTTAAAACCTCATGCGTGAGCTCAGTATTCCCTCATACTTCTGGCTAGTTATTAAATGAAGACATTTATATGTATTTCAGTATTTTTATTGCTGTGTTTTGCTTTTTTTGTTTGTTGGTTTTTACTTTTAAATTTTTTTGCATGTTTTATTTAACCATCATACATCATTATGTGATATTTAATGTTACCAGATTGTATGATTCAGTTTGTTTTTAATGAACCATTTCTTTTATGTCTGTTTTGTTTAAGATTATATTTCGAGATCGGACTGTGGGTCGATGTGCATAAAATCATCTGATTGTTAAATAAATGTATAAAAATATCTTTGTTTGTTTGTTTGTTTGTTTTTACTTGGTTCACTAGTTAATTAAATTATGGGGATTTTTTCTGTTTATAATAGGCAGAAATTACTGTGTGTGTGTGTGTGTGCGTGCGTGTTTGTGTCTGTGATCATGACTGGATCTTCTGACACTTTCTTGCGACTCCCCATTATACAGGACCATCTGGCATTTTAATTTTAGCCTTTCAATAATGGACCCATTTCCGCCCACTCACACACAAACACAGCTCGAGTGTCCTTATCGCCTTTTCCCGACAAAAACCCCTGAACACACAGCAACAGTGTTACTTGATGTTCTCACTCTCTCTCACACACTTTCACACTCTTTCCATAGTACTTATCCTGTACAGGGCCCTAACAGGCCTGGAGCCTTCCCCAGGACACTCGGGGCACGAGGTGGAGTACACCCTGGGTGGGGTGCCAGTGTATCACGTTATTTTACTGTTGATACTGATGGCATAAAAAACACATTCACTGCCTGAACTAAAGATTTATATCTGATTTGTAATTGCCATGTGTTCATGGCAGAACTGATTTATCTTTAGTCACGCCCACAGAACGCCACATAAGGTGAGGCTCACACACAGGTAAAAATGACTAAATGGCGACTGAGTGATGGGAAAGCGCCTCCTAAGTGTGATGCTTGCTAAATCCCATAATGCAGCTTACGTCAACTCCTCCTTTGTCCTCTTTTTATAGGGCGCCATTACTTTAGTTAAAGGACTACATTTGTTTTAATGAACTGGATTTTCAGAAATGATCTCTTGTTTAAACGCTTCTGCGAACAATTTACGAAAAAGTGAACTTGAATCCAGACTGAAACAAGCTAGCTCCTGTTCTCGCTTACGTCATAGCAGCTATAAACACTCGTTCCCTCACCAGCTTCTCGTTTTTTTTCTCTTTACTTTCTTGCAGTAGATAAGACGATAGAAACAGAACATGCATGATTTTTTCTAGTTTGACATTTTATTTGAACAAAATAACATTTTATCTAACTTCAACATCTTAGCAATTTTAAATTAGCTCTCTGTGATTAGTAACTGTGTGTGTGTGTGTGTGTGCGCGCGCGCGTGATGTTCTTATATTAGGTCTGACCACATTTAAACATTCTTTCTACAACATCAGAAACACAAATTTTATATTTTCACACTAGCTCTTATTCCTAGCAGGACTGACTAGCATGCTAACACGAGTCTCCAATCCTGCGCTAAACACCGACGTTATTTACACAGGAAGTGATTTACATTTGTTTAGGTCTTTATTGCTTTTATTCCTTATCAGGGATTTAAAAGCACAAGTTATCTTAAAATTTCTTTTCCTGAATAAAGAGTCATAAAGTGTCTGAAGTATATATATATATATATATATATATATATATATATATATATATGTGTGTGTGTGTGTGTGTGTGTGTGAACAGGTGTGTGTATGTGTGAGGAGTTACAGTATGTTTATGTGTATGTTCCTTTACATTGTGTGTAAGCAGGTGTGTGTGTGTGTGTGAGTGTAAACAGTTGTATACATGTCTCAGTGTGTGTGTTCTTAAAATTGTGTGTAAGCAGGTGTGTGTGTGTGTGTTTCTCATTGCTGCTTACTTTGTGAATCAGTGGGTTTATGAATGGGTGTTGGAGGTGTTTTGTGTCTGTTGGTGGGCGTTACTGTTGTTGGTTTTGTGAATGAAATGTGTGAGACAGCTGATGGCTGTTATGTGTGTGTGTGTGTGTGTTATTGACTAGAAAATCAGACAGGATCATAAACAGAAGCATCATGGTGTGATAAATCAGCTCACTCACACACACACACACACACACACACACACACACACATTCCCCTGTGTGTCTCCTCTGTCTCTTCCTTTAATCCACGCTGTCTGTCTCCTGGTTAAAGTGATCTCCGTCTCGGGGAGGGATCGGGTGAAGGCCGCTCTGTGGGGACCGGTGATGGACGTGATTTTATTTATAGCCCCGCTAACTGGTTTAGGTGTCCAGACACACACACACACACACACACATACACACCTGGCACTGCCTCTTCATTACTGCTCTCAAC
Organism: Clarias gariepinus; assembly: GCF_024256425.1. Classification (NCBI taxonomy): domain Eukaryota; kingdom Metazoa; phylum Chordata; class Actinopteri; order Siluriformes; family Clariidae; genus Clarias; species Clarias gariepinus. Next base: position 2,370,907 of record NC_071108.1, on the reverse strand, counting down.
TGATTGATGAAGTGAAATTCAGATTCATACTTCCTGGGTGTGTGTGTGTGTGTGTGTGAGAGAGAGAGAGAGGGGGGGGGGGGGGCTTTATTGTGCAATTGTTGTAAATAATTTTACAAAACAATGTATATCTTCTCATTAGGTCATTATGATGAGTTACAGTGTGTAAATTCATGACATCTAATCCAAGTTAAATCCGGTTCAACATTATAATACAACAAAGTTCAATATAGTTCAAGTAAACACTTTTGCCTTCGACTGTATGCTGTGATCAATATGGTGTTGGCTGATTCTACCTCAAAATTCTTAGTTTTTTTCTGGGGGAAAAAACATTTCTATATCATCTTTGAAACCTCATTTTATTAATCAATATCTTCTGTGTATGAATCTGAATTTAAATCTATTTTCAGTCTGATCCGTGTCTAGCGTAATGATCCACCTTTGTGACTTCTGGAGCAGTTTTGGAATTTTTAAAGAAAAAAAAAATGTCTGATGAATTTCCAGTGTTCTCATTTCTCATTCCTGGAACATATTGGACATGTATCTGATCTGGCACCATCTACCAAAGTGGCGCAAGTATTTAAAAAACTTTGTTTTGACAGAACTCAGAACATTACAGGAAAATAAGTACAAGTCTAAATGGATTGCTTATTTTTAATATTATTAATATAATTGGTATTTTATTTCACTTGCAGTATTTTTTTCAAAGTATTACAACTTATTATCCATTATCCACTTAAAATATTATCCATTAATATATGACGTTATTCTCAACATATATTTTTTTTCTTAAAACTTTTTAAATAAAAAATATAGCACTACAGAAAATATCATGTGAAAATACCATAAAAATATAATACCTTAATAGAAGATTACAACAAACCAACTATAACATTATTAATCCTATTTCTAGATATATTTTACTTTTTTTTAATGTAAATTTCTTGATCTGATATTAGTGAATAATTTTGGTTAATTATAGAAATAATTGCTTGAAATTTCCAAAACTATGCCAAAAGAACAATATATTTTTATGTATTAATAAATAAATAAATGTAATTTTTCTCTCTCGAATTATCATCATAATAATAATAATAATAATAATTGTTGTTGTTGTTGTTTGTTATTATTATTATTATTATTATTACAAATAGAGGCACTAAAATGTCTGATTGGACAAGATTAGATTTTTATGCTACACATTCTTGGAACAACAACAACAAAAAAATCTTTCACATTCATTCAGAAAATCAGATTCATGTAATTTTACCATAAGAATGTCTCCACAGCCTGGACAACTCGATCAATTATGTTGTAAAAATGGGATTACTAGCACCGCTATTATTACTTAGGTTATGTAAGATTAATGCACAATCACTTGACAGCTCTGTGTTGCCGTGTCGTCCGCTGGTGTCCAGAAGGTCTCGTATAAACCGTGTTGATTCACTAAAACACTCCAGGTGTTTTACTGTGTGGACGTTTTTTAAGGCCAACCAGGGACCAGTCTGGAGAAGAGTCTGAAAAGGGCTGTAAGGAGAATTTACAAACGATGTCACTCGAGATAAAAATGATGAATGGCGGCGGGAAACTTTTTAGACATTATTAAATCCCTAAATCTTTAACCATGGAGTGGCGGCGCGAGGTCTTCTCTGCAGGGTGTCAGAATGAGACGGACTAACACAATGCGTATCAGATGATGTTCCCTGTGTCTACACCATTCTGGGTATTCTATATAAGCCAGAGTACATCAAGATGACAGATGGGATATGGTTATGGAGTCACTGTCACCATGTTGAGGTTTATTATCTTCCAATACTAGTCACACAGTAACACAGTAAACACAATAACACACCAAAACACAATACAGGTGTTGTTTTTTTTGTTTTTTTATGTTAAATACATATAATACTGAATATTTGTGTGGCCAAAAAAGCTACTTCTGAAGTACATGAAAGTGACCAATCTCACTTAAAAATTTCAAGTTGCTAACTTCAGCCGTTTGGGAGAGATGATTTTATATGTGCCCCAAAAATGGACATTTTTTCGGCATTATACTGTCTCACTTCAAACAATAATCATTTAATATGCTAATTATTCATATTTCTTCATGAGTATTGCTACTAAAATTGGTGTAAACTTCTAGAAGCATCTGACCTGTAAAAAACAAAAGACAGGGGGAGAGAGACAGGGGGAGCGAGAGAGGGAGAGAGGAAAAGAATAAAGAAGAGAAGGAGAGATGGCAGTTAGGTCGGGTCACAGTCACACAGTGTATAAGGTGAATATCTATTTAGTGCAGAGTGCAAGCAGTGACTCCAGCAGGACTAACTATGACATCATAACTAAAAGGGAGGAGCCAGAAGGAAACACAGACATGAGGGGGAACTGAGATGTAAAGCAACCAATCACGTCACCATCAACAAACCTGAGTGATGAATGAGAGTGCGGAGGACAGCATCTAAACATACCAGTTCACCATAATACTCTACGTCCATGAGTCCCCCGGATCTGCCCCTTTACCCAAGGCAAATATATTTACAAAAATTATTGTCTAAATAAATAGGTTTTTAGACTAGATTTAGGCCAAAAGGCCAATATCAAACCTCCCCTTTATCTCTAAGATTCTGAAAAAGATAGTAGCGGAGCAGCTATGCTCATATCTACATAGAAATGGCATACATGAACTGTATCAGTCAGGATTTAGGCCTCATCACAGTACAGAGACAGCACTTGTTAAAGTAGTAAATGACATCCTATTGGCCTCTGATCAGGGTTGTGTAACTATGCTTGTATTACTTGACCTCAGTGCAGCTTTTGACACCGTTGATCACGCTATTCTTCTTCACAGATTAGAAAATGTAGTAGGAATTAAGGGTACAGCCCTCTCCTGGCTCAGATCCTATCTGACTGATCGTTATCAGTATGTAGACTTAAATGGTGATTATTCTGCATGTTCTCTAGTGGAGTTTGGCGTTCCGCAGGGTTCAGTTTTAGGTCCACTGCTTTTTTCCCTTTACATGCTTCCTCTGGGCAACATAATCCGTAAGCATGGTATTAGTTTTCATTGTTATATGTTATATGTCTCAGCAAAACCTGATGAGAAAAAACAGCTTACTAAAATTGAGCAATGTGTGCAGGACATAAGAAATTGGATGCTAATTAACTTCTTTCTGCTAAATCCGGATAAGACAGAAGTTCTAGTCAAAGGACCGCATACAGCTAGGAGTAAAATTTTAGATCACACCGTAACTTTAGATGGCCTTTCTGTTCCATCAAGTGCAACAGCGAAAGACCTTGGTGTGATTATTGATTCCAGCCTTTTATTTGAAGCACATGTGGATAATATTACCAGGATAGCATTCTTTCACCTCAGAAATATTGGCAGGATAAGAAATGTATTGTCGCTAAACGATGCAGAAAAACTAGTTCATGCTTTTATCACCTCTAGGTTGGACTATTGTAATGCCTTACTGTCTGGTTTTTCAGCTAGATGCATAAATAAGCTTCAGGTACTGTAGTCCAGAATGCAGCAGCGAGAGTCCTCACTAGAAGCAGAAGATATGAGCACATCACCCCTATCTTATCTTCACTCCATTGGCTCCCTGTGAAATTTCGCATTGATTTTAAAATACTACTCTTGACATATAAAGCATTAAATTGTCTCGCGCCGCAGTACCTGAGCGAACTGCTAGTGTCTTACGAACCGCCACGCCTACTTCGATCAAAGGATACAGGCTGCTTGTCAGTATCGCGTATTATGAAAAATACAGCTGGGGGCAGAGCTTTTTCTTACAAAGCCCCAAAATTATGGAATAGTCTTCCAAATAGTATTCGGGACTCAGACACAGTCTCAGTGTTTAAGTCCAGGCTAAAAACCTATTTATTTAGCCAAGCATTTTTATAAATAGATTTGCCATAGGTACGTAAAGGAGCAGATCTGGGGGACTCATGGACGTAGAGTATTATGGTGAACTGGTATGTTTGGATGCTGTCTTCCTCACTCTCATTGATCACTCAGGTTTTCTGACGGTGAGGTGATTGTTTGCTTTACATGTCAGGAAACCCTCATGTTGGTGTTTCCTTCTGGCTCTCCCTTTTAGTTATGCTGTCATAGTTAGTCCTGCCGGAGTCTCTGCTTGCACTCTACAGTTACTATACATTCACATTATACATTGTGAATTAAGTGTGTTTAAGTTAAAAATGGCTCAGGTAGACTGTAGGAAAGTCCAGTCCTTAACTATTGAGTGACAAAAGTCACAAGTCCTTAGCGAACAGTTGTCTCCATCAGCCGAGGACAGGACCGTCTTCGTTGAAAAGTAAAACTGTCCCCAGACACCACACGCATCCCAGGCAGACCACACGAGGCATCCATGCGACGAGATCTCCAACCAGAAGCAGGACACCATGATGAGTCAGACAGCTCAGGCAGAGGGTGTCTGGATCACTGGCAGCTCAGGAGTGACATGAATAGCTCGACAGAGAGACAGGTAGAGGGAAAGAGAGAGAGGGAGAGAGAGAAGAGGGGAGAGCAGAAGAGAAGGAGAAATGGCAGTTAGGTATGGTCACAGTCAAACAATGTATACCGCTCAAAAAAATAAAGGGAACACTTAGTGGTTTAAGTCAAACCGGGACTAAGTGTTTCCTTTTATATTTTATTGAGCAGTATATAATGTGAATGTATAGTTAGTGCAAAAAAAAGGAAGGCTATCCTAATAATATTATCAACATGTGCTCCAATTGACAGACTGGAATCTATAATCACACCAAGGTCTTTTACTGTTGCAATTGATGGAATAGAAAGGCCATCCAGAGTTACTGTGTGATTAAAAAAGCTTTCTTCTATCTGCATGTAGTCCTAGTACCAGAACCTCTGTCTTGTTAGGATTTAGCAGAAGGAAGTTAATTAACCTAAAGTCTCTTATGCCCTTTCACCACATTGTTAAACTTTATTAAGCTAGCTTTTCTCATCTGGCTTTGCTAAGACATATAACTGTGTGTCATCAATGTAACAGTGAAAACGTATACCATGCTTATAAATTCATGCCTATAAATTATGTTGCCCAGAGGAACCATGTAAAAGAAAAAAACAGTGGGCCTAAAACCGAACCCTGTGGAACACCAAACCTTACTTAAGGACAAGCAGAATAGTCACCATTTAAATCGACAATCTGTGTCTCATTGTCAGGAACAGTTTAACTAATTATATTTGAACAAAAAATGTACTCCTTCAAACATGTCTCTGGTCAGAACTCTCTTCCAGAAGGTTTTTCTTTGTCAACGTGTTCAGCGGCAAACTTTATCCAGCTTTAAGAGGAGAATTTTGGAGCAGGAGCGTCTTTCTTGGATGGGAGTTCTTGGTAAAGCAAAACTGATGTGCGCTGGTGTTCTAGTATCTTCCAGTTCATGGCAGGCCTGTACCTTCGTGGTTCCTTGGTTCCAACCCATTTCCTCTCAAGACTTGTATAAATCTCATTCTCTTCCTCAGATCTGCGCTGAGCTTCTTGGGCTTTTCTATTGTACTGTGTGTTGGTCAATCCATGCTGTCAAACAGACACTTTTTATGTTGCTCAAAGAAGCAATTAACTGGAGTCCCTCATCACCGCTAACAGGAAGTTGAGAGGCTTTGGGTTTGGACTTTCAACACCACTGAGTTTATGAGCTAACTGTGTATGTGTATGATTTTAACCTTGCACGGGCTGATTTAAAAAAGCCCAAAATAAATTAAAACCTGCGCATAAAATTCTTGTAATTTTTTCTATTGACTAAGATGTATGTGGTCCAATCCTATCAGGGTACCCGTGATCCTGTCACCAGTTTACTGCTGTATAATTGATAATCTATGTTAAAGTGTTATTTTTATGGCTGTTTATTGTATATTAAATGTTCTGAACAGCAAGGCATTACACTGATGCTGGAAGTGTGCAGTAATAACATCTGAACCAACAATTAACCAATATTGTAAAAATTCCTTTCCAGAATATTCCCTTATGCCCCAAATGATGTATCCTTGGCCTATACCATGGAATATTAGTGCTTAGTAAACACAAAGGTAATTCACTGACTTGATACCTGCTGCACTGTAGATGCCAGATTAGCATGTAGTAGAAGAACAAATGTGGAGCATCATTGAGTCTTTAATAACATACAGGACATATTTTGGGATCTTTTTTGGGGAAATTATAGGAGTGCTATAAAGGCTATAAGGTTATAAAATGTTAGTCACATGTTTACTTGCTTGAAAATGTTAACTTTAAAATTTATTATTAAGTCATTATTAACATTCTATGCTTTTTCTTTCTTTCTTTCTTTCATCTAAGTGTTGCAGTATTTTATTATTATATACATGCATTAGTATTAGTGTTTTGTTATATTAGTTTTACAGTTTTTTATTGTATGAGTATTTTGGGTTTGCAGATAGGCACTGGTGGCTCAGTGGTAGGTGTTTCTCCTGCCATGTGGAAGGCCCGGGTTCGATTCCCAGCCGGTGCCCAAGGCCCCCAGCCACTGGATGTAGTATCGGTCCCAAGCCTAGATAAAATGGAAAAGTTGCATCAGGAAGGGCATCTGGCGTAAAACCTGTGCCAAGTTGTTGTGTGGACCGTCTATTCCGCTGTGGCGACCCCTTGCCGAAAGACCAACGACATTTTGGTTTTGCAGCATTTTACTGGTTTAGAGTTTCGGTGTTATTTTAGTGTTACAGTGTTTTTGTATTTAAGTGGTTTAGTATTAATCACTCTTATAGTGTTATAGTGTCATAACATTTTAGTGCTTCAACATTTAAGTGTTAAGGTGTTTGTGTGCTATTGTACTCTGTAATTTTCTAACATACAGTATACTAATAAGCTGATAACTCACTTTGTTTTAGCTTTTATCTGTTTGAAAATTGGAAGATGTAATGTTTCTCCGAGACAGTGAGCAGTTTGTGTTTCCCAGTAGATCAGGGGTTTCAAACTGGATCCAGAAAATAACATGTAAATGTAAATGTAATATGTGGGTGCAGGCTTTGACAATCCATCCATCCATCCATCCATCCATCCAGTATGTTCCCCTCTCTATACATTCAACCCTCACTCTTTCTATCTATTCAATCGATCTATCTATCAATCCATCATCCATATGCCCATCTGTCTATCAGTCTCTCCCAACTGTCTATCCATCCACCCCTCACCTGTCTGTCCACCCATCCCTCCCACATGCTTGTCCATCCTTCCCTCCCACTTGTCTATCCATTCAGCCCATCTGTCTGTCCATCCATGCCACCGCCTGTCTGTCTGTCTATCCCCCATCATTCATCTGTCCATTTATCTCACCTGTCTACTCATCCATCCCCCTCCTGTCTAACCATTTATCTCCTGCATGTCTTTCTTTCTTTCTTTCTTTCTTTCTTTCTTTCTTTCTTTCTTTCATTCTTTCTTTCTTTCTCATGACCATCTTAAGTAATTTCACTACAGCCGTCTGCTTGAATATTATTATTTTTTATTTTTTCAAAACATAATTTTCCAGAATCAACTTTTCATTTAAATTGTTTGAAATTATTATTATTAGTGCCACATTAAACACCACCACGACCGCAGCATCTTAAGCAACTCAGACAATAAAAAGGCAACTTTTATATTCACAAAGCAGGAAATCAAACATGAGGATGAAGTGAAGAAATTAGACATATCTATAAAACCATCTATGGACACAAAACAATATACTGTATTTAAACAACAAAACACATTTTTTAAAATATATTATCTTATTATCATGACTTAATATTTACATTGTAATTAAATAAATAAACAGCTGTGATGTTAAATAATATATAAAATCAGGAACTACATTTTTAAAGGATGTTTAATATAGACACAAATGATTTATTTAACGGATAAAAAAACAATAAAACCTTAAAGTATTTCAGTAATATGTTTTAATTTCGAGCGCTAACTGGTGCGACTGGAAGGCACTTCCTCGGAAAATAAATTTTCTCCAAAATTCCTCAGAGCTCCGTCTTCTGTAACCTCAGTATCTGAAACATAAACACCGGATTAGTGTGGATTAGAAATCAATCAGTTCATGTATACCTGCCATTTAGTAACATATACTTTGATAAAAATAGACCTAAATTTCCTAATCTTTACAAAGGGTGCCAATAATAGTGGAGGGCATTGCATACATTTCTTGTGCATAAAATGTATTCTCTTTTTATTTACTTCAATTTATTATCTTTTTATTTACTTTTCTTTTATTCTTCTTAATTATACAAAAAAAAAATTTTTTTGGTCTCTTTTATGCATTTTGCGCCTGCTTTTCTTTTCTTCTCTTTTGTATCTTATTTTATTATCATCTTCTTCTTCTTCTTATGTCTTTTAACAATTGCTTTAAACATAAAAAACCTATTTAACAAGTGCAAAGTAACCTTACAAAGATAAAACTGTACTTTGTAATTTTGATCTTTTTAAAATAAAATATTCTTTCACACTTTTTTCTGTTAAAAGGTTCATTACACTTTTTGAAGCGTGAAATCTGTTTTGAAGCTTTAACCATGATCAGCTTCACGTGTGGACGCAATCTCTCCTCGCTGTGCTCCTTACAGAGTAACGTGATCGGCTCGAACCATTACAATCCTTCCTGCTTAATGGTGTTGTTAAGGAACTAGAAACAATAAAAGGATGAACTTTCTAATCAAGTGAACTCAACACAGAAGTTATAAGCCCCGCCCCCTCCTAACACACACAAGTCCAGCGTCGATCCTGAGTGCACAGGCCGAGCGTGAAAGTGTTTCGAGCTCGACCCCTCGCTCGGTCATAAAGTGCCTGAGACGCTTCTTTACTAATTCACAGATAATTACTGACTCAATATATCACCGGCTAATTAAGCATTTCTGTTAGCTTCTCGCAAAAGTGAGAGGAACAATGGCTCCTGGGGAATCATTCACACTTCATTTCCGAATCAAACCACATTCTCCATGCTTTTATATATGAGGATTTGTCCTCGGTCATCCATTACTGCTAAAGATGGAAAAATACTCTTCTGCTCTTTAGCTTGTCTGGGGATTACATCAGTGTTAATTCTAGCAGATAATGTGGATTTAGATTTAACCAGATGTTAGTCTTTGATTTATCACGGATTTGATGAAACGAATGACAGCAATTCATTTTAACGCAAAACATCATCAGAGTTGAGAAAAAGATTGCTAACGTTACCAAACCTATGGAAGTCTTTTGAGCAGATTGCACACGTGAACGCACACATGCAATCGATGTTTGGTAGATAAGGGCCCTTAAAATGTCTAATGAACCTGTAAAGAACCCATAGGAGTGTGTGTGTGTGTGTGTGTGTGTGTGTGTGTGTAACCAAATACGCAGGTTTGTGGGGGAAAAAAATCTAAATTGTTTGTTCATTATTCACTTCTCTCAGAAGTCCAATAGGTTTAGTGCATAACTAAATGTTCTTGGTTGCTTGAAAACTATCTGCTTGAAAGTTTTGAGAGAATCTGCAAATCATCAAACATATGTGTTTATCACCACAAAATCTGTTAATCTGTAATCTTAGTAGACGAGGGTCAGAACCTGGAAACAAGTCACATGGCATTGGGGAAACAATGCATGGATTTACGACTAGAAGCAAATTATAAGACTTAAATGATCTGACCACCTCACTTCGCCTAATACAGGACTGTATAACTGATATTTCAGAGAAAATGTCCAGAGCGACCCTCTCGGCTGCTTCCTGTTTTATCAGCTGTTAGCTTTCACATCTGATTCACCCCGTGGCGAAGTAAAATGCTGTACCTACTGTACACAGTGATAATTTAACAAGAAATTTCGATACGACATATTATTAAGTAAAATTTACGTCATGAAATAACCTAATGGTTTTGTGTCCAAAAAAAGAGACTAATTATTGTAAGTTGTATATTTAGTACAATTAGTAATTTAACTTGCTTTTACTAGACATACTGTAAAGTCTGTCCTTCATCCATATCACTTATTCTATCACACAGACAATCAGGCAATTTTAAATTTGAACAACCGAGACCACATGTTTTTGGACTGTAGGAAGAAACCTGAATACCCAGTGGAAAGCCACCGAGGACAGGGAGAACATGCAAACTCCATGCACAGCGAGTCACAGTGAGATTCAAACCCCTGACTCTGGAGCTTAGAGGTAGTAGCATTAACCACTAAGCCCATCATGTCACCTCTAAATTAACTTTAACTTTGACTCTGTTGGTGCCATTTTCTTTGATAATCCTATGAATCTGCCATAAATGTTCCAATATGGTGCAAGTAATAATTTAGACAACAAATACCTAAACTGTATAAACATTTCTTAAAAATAGACACAAGGACCTGACAAGCAGCAGCGCAATCCGGGAGAAAATCAAAACAGCAAATTGGCTAAGGCTGAGCTCCTCCAAACAAAATAATCGTATCTTACAGATAATCATTTTTGAACATTTGAACCGTGTGAACAATTTAGAGAAGGATGGATAACTTGTCGCCAACTTGCAGAAGAGATGCATCTGTCTGTGTGAACTGTACACACAAACGTTCATCGACACCACTTGAACATTACAGGAACTCAGCTGGGGGTTATTGCCATATCCCAGTACAGTCCTGACCTCAGGTTAAAGGAGTTCCTGGGAGGCCAGCGTTTTAGACATGAAGCTGGTAGTCCGATCAGGACTCCAGCATACTGAGAAAACTTTCTACCTTGATGGTGTCCGAGCGCTGGTGAAACTCTGGGATAAGTGCATTAGTGTATCAGGGGATCATATAGAGAAATAAAGGGAGTTTTTACTCTTATAACTGTTTTCTGTTATTCTGCATAATTAAGTGTCCCACTTAGATTTGAACGCCACTCATATAAGTTTTTTTTTTAAGCATTAATTCATTCCTAATTTTCTCATCCACCGAAGTCGTGGAAACTGAAATCTGGATGTGTGTGTTGTGTGTGTGATGTTTAGCTCTGAGGCAGTGAGTCAGGCGACACATGCAGCATTGCGAAACAAGCCATAATCCATCTGAAATTCATTTTTCTTTCTTTATTTTATCTTCATCCAAGCAGACGCATCAATCCAGCACAGGAACAGGATCACTCGCCGTCGGTCCCCCAAATCCGTCCGCTTGTAAGTAATGGTTGTTTGTCTGACCTCAACATGAGAAACACTTAACATAGACCTCACACTGCAGAGTGGTTGGGATTAAACTCACACACACCAAGTTTTACTCAATGTTCCACTCAATGAGCATTTTGTTCCGTTTGGTTCAACTAACCTGAAACATTTTAAACAAAGATTTATTATTTAGTAATATGACTTACACGTGTCTTACGCTGCTACGGCCGAGCGCACAGCGGGCTTGTGGCTAGCCTCATCAGCAATCTTGCACATCTTTTATAAACTGAGGAGAAAAATAAAGCAAAGGTTACTCAGTGATTCCATTTTACTGCATCAAAAACAAACACACAACCAAGTCCTGCTACTTTGCGAGCTTTTCTCCTTTAAGGTGTCACCTGGTCAACCATGTACATTCCATAAGAAGACATTTTCTCAAGGAATGGTTACGATGATTAAAGCTCTGATCAAGAATCTACATTTATATCTGCAACATATTTTTATACATCATGTTACTTTGGTATAGTAAATAATAAGTGTAAATAATAATAATATTAATGTTAATAAAGCAAGGAGAAAGCAATAAAACACGCTGTGTCATGCTCCTATGGGAAAATAGTCAGCGAAGGCTGATGTGATGAATGCGCTGATGAGGCACTACAGTACTTGTGTTTAATAATTGAAATAATGGAATAATAAAAATCTTTGTTGTCGTTGTATATTAAAATACTAGACAATTGGTTTGCAGCTACTCTGATTTGGCAAAATATTTAGTAATAAAAAGACCCATAGATAATATAACATAAATAACGAGAAATTAATTAAAGTAATCTAAAATGATGGGCAGCCATGCATACAATCACTGTAAGCAGTAGTCATGACAGCATTTAACAGTTCGTCCCTGCAGGAGTATACTGCACGTCAAAAACGTAAAGTACTGTAGAAATTCATCAGTTTTTATCAAGGTGTTTCTGCAGAAACGGCAGTTAGAGCTCGAGCAAGGAGCGGAATAAATCTGGATAAAAATGCATCTTGTAAACCTTTAATAGTTTATTTAATAGTTAAATGAAGTACCTGGCTAAATTTCCGAAAGGTCAAATTAATGGCAAAGAAAACAACTAAGGAGATTTGTAATTACTGGAGCTGGGTTATGGACCTTTCAACACATTATCAACACCCGTACCGAACCGTCAACTCAAAGGTGGTTGAAAAAAAAAATCAAGAATGGAGATCACTGGTACCGCACCTTGTTTTTTCTCTCGCTTTTTTTGAATAATAAGACAAAAGAAATGCAAAACCTCTGACACTGGAGACTCCTTCCATAAATCCTCAAATAAACATCATCGTGTCAAAAATTGCACACGATTTTTCATCAGTTCACGTCCTTGTGATCGAGCTGTTGCTATGGAAACAGCAATGTTTCAGAATAAGTGCATCCATATAAACCTGCGCTGCTGCCAGAGCTGCTGTTATAGAAAACTAATCAATACCATTTGAGCATCTGTAAATATCTGTAATCCTCTTCCAAATCTTATTCAATTCCTCTTTTTTAAATCTCTGACTTTCCACCACATTTTCTTAAAAATAAAGCACATCATGCCTTTCTTTATCTTGGCTCCTGGGTGGTGAGTGTTCTGAGGAAACCTCCTTAAAAAGGGTGGAGAGAAACATTGCAGACATTACATAGAAATTATGAAATGATCCAATAAAGCCTCCCAGCGCATTCCAGGATCAAGCAAGGGCTAAAGTTAAAGTTACATATGAAAAAAGCAGACGACATCAGCAGTAAGGATGCATTGAATGATACTGAATGAGTGACCTGTTTGTTCCTGGCTTAAAAAAAGTGACTCAATCCCCATGAAGCTCCATGTTAAAATTTACAAACAAAAATATAAACATGATTGCAGCCTGGGTCCAAAAAAAAAAAAAAAAAGTTTTGGTCCCCACAGCTAGATTTCTCATTAATGGAAACCCATAAGGGGTGAATTTTATGGAACTCATCTGTTAAAATGGCAATAAGCCATAGATTTATGCATAATCAGGGGCGCGGCTGGTTTGAGTGATAGCTGCGTTGCAGGCTCTTCGCTACGCCTCACTTTAGCTAACCAGCTAACTAGAATGGTTGTAGTTTAACTTACCCACAAGTAATGTAAAATTTTACACAGGATGCCGTGTAGTGTATGGATGATGGAGTTTAAACAAATGCAAAGTAACGTTAGGATACGAACAATTATCCACCTTAGCATTTTAGCTATGCTAAAACTAAACTAGCTAGCTTGTGGTAAATGAGGTAAGTAGGCACATTCCAATTGGTCCACACCACATGTTTGTCCATTTATGGATTAATTGGGGTTTAGTTGTAAAGATGGCTATGGTTGAGCTTCAAAAACACTCTTGCGCGGTACTTGCATTACTCTTTTTATTTATACTGGATGTTTTAGTTCGCTATCTGTCTTGCATCTATTTAGGACATTGTTGTTTTTTAACTGTTGTAATACCACGTGTCTTTGGGTTCCTGATCTGTTTAGCGCCTGATCAATGTAAGTTAGCATTAACATCAGAGGTAATGTTAGCTTCAGAGTTCATGTTTGTGACCACTAGCTTTACGTCACATGGTATCATAGTATCAATATCGATTCAATACCTCACACCAGTAGCAGTATCGCTACTGTACTGTACATCCCTAACCAGTGACTAATTCAACATCACTTCAGTGTGAAATGTGAAAAGTGCCATGCGGACGTACATGTCGGTCTGGAGCACTCCCGAGTGTTGTGGTAAATTCGATGGAAATGCATCCTGCACTCCGACGGGAACTTGACTGGTCCTGTCCAAAAGAAAGACAGTTTGTAGTCAGAGTTATGAGACAGGCAAGTTATTTAATCCGACATTAACGAATAAAAAGCTGTATACGTCTAACAGACACTCCCGTCAGCCACTGTGATTCTACATCTTACAGTCCAGTGACAGGAGAGGAGATGTCACTGGAGATGTTTAATATCGTCTCTCAGAATATCTGAGTCACCCTGCTTTAGCTAAGCACGGACCCGAAAGAACAGATTAGCGCACGCACTCGCTTCACACAAGGCCAAAGAACGAACTGTGAAGATGTCATTAAAATGAAATTTAATGCTTTAGTAGATAAACAGACAAATTGTAAATCAGACATCAGATGATTTCTTGTCTTGTTTGCTATACAGCTGTTTTATTTTCTAAAATCATAGAAAATGTGCATTTCTTACCTGTGAAATGTTTAATAAACCTGTCTTTAATGCTGACGTCTCTCAGGATGATCTCTTCAAAGGACAGAGAAAAAACAAACCGTTAAACAGTGAGGTCGGGTTCAAAATTCAATCTGCACAAGAGAACGTTAGAGAACATTAGAGAACATTAGAGAACATTGGAGAACATTAGAGAACGTTGGAGAACATTAGAGAACATTAGAGAACATTGGAGAACATTAGAGAACATTAGAGAACATTAGAGAACATTAGAGAACATTGGAGAACATTGGCGGTGTCTAATGAGGTGAGCAGATGTTCAGGTCTCGCAGGTCATCAGTACGTCTGGACTCTGTTTCAGAAGATTTAAGATTTCGGGTTTAAGCCATCAGATGGAGCATCAGAGCGGAGGAACAAAAAAAAACATAAAACAGACATGTTTTAGGAACGGGTATAGAGAAAAGATCACCACACGGACTACAAACCTGACTCAGTTACACCACGTCTGTGAGGAGGAACGGGCTAAAACTCCAGCAAGTTATTGTAAAAAGCTTATGGAAGGAAACATGAAAAGTCTGACCCAACATTTAAAGGCAATATCACCAAATACTAAGTAAGTGTATGTAAACTTCTGAGCCACTGGAAATGTGATAAAAGCAATAAAAGCTGAAATAAATAAATCTTATACTGGAGCTGAAGTACAATCTCTTTACTATGATTCTGACATTTTCATAATAAATTTGTGATCCTAACTGACCTAAGACAGTGAATGTTTACTAGGATTAAATGACAGAAATTGTGACAAATATACTTATGTATAAACACATTTCGCTAAGGTGTATGTAAACAAATTATTTAAGATCATCAAATAATTTTTAATATTACACAAAGATACAAAATGCAGTTTTAAATGATCATTTCAATTATTAAGGGAAAAAAAGCTGTCCAAACCTGCCTGGCCCTGTGTGCTAAATCAAGAATGAACTGTGATTTTTGGACAGCTAAGTTAAATTTCACTTGATTACTGCCTGACCTGCTGAATCAAGAAATCACTTCAATGGAACCTGTATGACAAAATGAAGCATCTGCTGAATTATATATTTTTTTATATAGGGTGGAGTATGACAATATTAAAAAAAAAAAAAAAAAAAAAAAAAAAAAAATATATATATATATATATATATATATATATATTATTATTAAATAAATAATTTAAATGACCATTAATGATTGTAATATTAACTATTAAATACTTAAATATTAAATATATATTCAATATAAATTTATAGTTATTCAAATAAATAATTACCTTAATAAGCATATTGATAATTAAAAAAATAGATAAATTATAAAAAACAAATAAATAATTGAATAAAGCATATACAGTACATGTCTTTTAAATAAATTACTTTTTATTACTTTTTTTTTTTACTGCTTTTAAATCTTTTATTTAATGCCATATGTATTTATTTAGTAATGTTGCATTCCATCCCAAGTGTTACCTTGAATATGTAAATCCGAATAGTGATCTCAATAATAATCCTATTAAAAAAATATCAATTCTGCACATTTTATCAACAACATCTATTTCTTCCGGCCTTAAGTCCTTCTAAAATATATCATTTAAAAAAATATGCGCTCTGTTAATCTGCATTTTTATTACACTGAGAGCAGTGGATGTCTGGTCATGAAATGTGAGTGTGTGTGAAGGAATTTGTTTTAGACATCATCCTCAGGGCAACCTCGTTTAAATCTGCACCGCGCCCGGGTTCCTCCCAAATCCAGCTGCACAGTGGTTCAAAGTTTTGTTTCATTAATCCTGTAACCGGCCAAATTTACTGAGCAGTGTATAATGTTGCGGTATGGAAAACAATCACAGAAAGGGTTAAAGTGGTTAAGAGGAGTTTCCAGTGAATTAGACGGTTTGGGATAAAAGCTGTGTAATTAATCGTGTGAAACTGGAGATACTGTCGTGAGAAGGTGATCGACAAAACGGTGGGCCAGTCTCCTCTCGGTTAATCCTTACAGGAAACTGCAACAGTGATGCTGAAGGAGTGATGGGTAATACACATATGGTATTTTATGTGCAGTGGTTTTCATGTCTGTGTTAATTAATTTTCATGTACAGTACAACATCTGTAACGGCTACTTGCAGAGTGCCAGATGTTTTATTATTCTGATTAGAATTAGATTAGAATTCTGTTCTATTTTTCTGACATTTTTAGTTGCATATTTTGCTTAATTTCTGAAGAAAGCCTTTAAGATTAACAAACTGTAAATATATTTTTGTGGTTGTTGCATTGCCTAAAATGTGAAGAGGTTTACCCCCACTAGTTTATGCTTTGTCTTCAAAGATACACTATACCACTGGCAAAAAACAGGTATGTACACCATCACACCCACACCCATACATGATTGTACAGAATGTATTTGTACCGTATAGCATCATTACAGTTCCGCTTCTGAAAGAGGCCCAAACTCTTATGCAGCATGATGGTCCTCCTGGGATGAACCAGCTCTATGAAGACATGGTAGAACTCGAGCGTCCTTCAAAGAGCCCTGTCTGAAATCAACCTCACTGAACACCTTTGCGATGAACTGGAACTGGAGCCTCCTCGACATCCCAACATCAGCACTTGAGCTCACTAACGCTCCTGTAACTTGAATGGAAAAAAAAATCCACATGGCCTCACTCCCAACATCTAGTGTCTTCTCAGGAGAGAAGAGTGGAACAGGAACGGGAAATAAATCTGGAATGTAACGTTCAACGAGGACATACAGTATGGGTGTCATAGTCAGGGGTGTACATACTTTTGTCTCACTTCAAGAGAATATCCACTGATGTTTTCCACCTATCCCGTCCCTCACACTCAGAGCTTCCTGTTGTAAGGAGATTACTACTCAGAGTCGCAGTGCTTATCAATGTCAGATGCCCAAATCCGTGCAGCTGCTAATCATAGCCTCCCGCGGACACGGTGATTACTCACCCTGTATTATGAATGAATTCGAGATGGCTGGTTAATTCTCAGCGTAGTTTAATTAACACAAAGCGCTCACATGGCAGCGTAACTCAGTTTAACTCTGCCTTTATATAGTAGAGAGGAAATAGCCGGCCATTAGGGACATTACATGCAACATTAGATAGGGTCTAGTGACATTATGGAATTGACAGCTCTATGAGTCGTGCAGCAGAGAATCGCTAATGAATTAACTATAAAATACAAAGGAAAATATATATTTAATGGGAATATAAATGAAAAAACACAAAGGTTGTTCATTTATACACCAGAATTCTGCAGATGGCTTTTTGACTCATAAGTCCAGGCAGATTCAGCAGATTTTAAAGACTAAAGGGACTTCAAAGTAAATGTTGATTGTTGTATAGCAATTTAATTGCACCAAATAACAAATTATGCTTATTATCTTGTTTGTCATTTATTAATTTTTTTATAAAATTGTCATTACAACTTTAAATTTGTTAAATAAATGAATGAATAAATAAATAAAAAACAATAAAATTAAGTGAAAAGTTCAACTGTAAAGTCACAAATTAACCTCTGGACACTGGAGACTCCTTCCTCAGCTGTTACATTACCGTTAAATGTCTCCTTCTAAACAACTTCACCACATCAGTGCTTACACACCTTTTAAAAGCTTTTCATGTCACTAAGCTGTGACCATGGAAACCGTAACAAATTAAAACGAGCGCATTAGTATAAACCTGGGATTGTATATCTCTATCGTGTGTTAGTTTTATTTGTTAAATGGCAGCGACACATTCTTAATCTGTGAATTAAAAGGTTCAAGTTTCGTTTTGAAAGCATCACGTTGAATATAATATAATAATATAATCTGATTATGTCCATGAAAACATCCTGACTAGTTTTCAGTTTTGTTTTTCAACCCTGAATCTTTGATCTTTCTGACTCATTGTTGTTTCATTTTTAATGCGGTCCACAGAATATAAAGCAACACGTCACTGCTCGGTTCCTCATAAACAGCCTGAACGATAATACACACACACACACACACACACACACACTCTGGATCACACTTTGCACACTTCTCTTACACCACTGTGACTTCACTATTATACTTCAGTGAAGTCTTGCCAGTGCTCGAGCTCTGGGCCAGAAGTGGCTAATGCGGCTGGCAGACTCTCTTTAGAGCGAAGCAACTAAACGCTTGATTACATGAATCACCGTCATCTGCAATCCACTGGTTTCCAGCCAGAGCAAGAAAAACACCAGCACTGAATATAAGAACGAGTTCTACAGTAAATGTTGTGTTTCCTTTCATACACACAGTACATAACTAACATAGCTAACACCAGATTAGCTTTTGCACATGCTACCTTTGAGTTGAAAACGTTAATGCAAAAAGAAAAAAAAAATCATTAAACTGTAGCATAAATAATACATAATATGGATGTTATTAAATATATTATAAGCATATACAGTATGTACTGTAGCTAAGGTGAGATAGTTAGCATTACAGCAAAACATAACGGGTTGAGTTCTAGCTAGTTGACTAGCATAGCATCAGCACCTAGCAAGCAAAAAGGAACTGCTAATTTGCTACTTTCGCATATAAAGTCTTTGTTTCATTACAAATAATGTGTACTGTTATAAGAACTGTGATGATAAGTTGTTGATAAGTTGACAGATCTTACACTCCTAACATTTATGTGTTCATTGTTTTTTTAAATAATGCTCTCTCTCTCTCTTTCTCCCCCTCTGTGTTCTAGCAGTTCTCTGGCTGACCACTAGTCTGAGTCCAATTAGTCAAATACCATGTTTTTACGATGCTTCCTGATCAAACTTCTTCTTTGTAATTCCAACGCTACAAATGCGTCAAAGAAATCCAAACATGGGGATGGCAGAAAGAAAAAGACACTTATGGTTTTAGGATAAAATGTTTGCACCAAATTACTGTACGTTGCTGTTATTATGACTATTGCATGACTTTTGAACTCCCAAACAAAAAAGAAAGAAAGTAAGAAAGTCTGATTTTCAGTTAGAAGAGGCTGCTCTGTCTGAGGGTGAACCGTCCCAGAGACAAATACAGCGGTATCTCGTAGTGATGCGCGGGTCGGGTATTTTTCCAAATATGAAATATGAAAATAAATATTCCCAAATATTTAATATAGGCTATAGGGAATTGCACGCAACATACATGGATGTTTTATTTAATTTTGTTTTTAATGACCCACCCCAACCCGCCCCGCAAATAAAGTGACAATTTCTTTACCTTCCCCAACCCGACCCGCGGGTTACCAGACCCGCGCATCACTAGCATCACTAGTACCTCGGCATACAAATGTAATCCATAAATGCAACCGATGTTACCAATTTCCAACACTATAATCATACAAGACATGTAAATTAAGTAAAATATTAAATAAATAGACATTAATTTGTATTAATTTAACCCTAATTTATGATTCCTCTCGGCACCGTCTGCTTTAAAAACCAAACTGAAAGCGGCTCCCATTTCTTCTTGCTACCATCCTTGCTAACATTCTAGGGACTAATGGTGCTACATCACATTTTTGTCTGGCTTTCCACTGGCACAAACAAGTTTTGATCGACTACTGGAACTACAGTATGTATGACCAAATGTACGTGCTTATGTATGCCGAGACAAATTTCCTGAAATTTTAAATCTTAGGGCGAAAATTTGCTAGGTGGGGTATTCATATGCTGAGAGACCACTGTAGCTAGGAATCTTAAAATTATCCTTTTATTATTCTACAGTATACACAAGCAGAACTTCCTCTTAAAGCTGCTAAAGGGAAGTTGACGAGGAATTAATAAAATATTAAATAATAAATCTTACTTTTAAAAAATTCACTCATTCTCTACTTTGTTAATCCTGTACAGGGTCACAGGAGGCCTGGAGCCTATCCCGGAGACTGAGTGCACTAGGAGGGGTACACCGTGGATGGTGTACTAAATCATCACAGGGCACAAGCTCACACTCACTCACTTGCTACAGGGAATTTGGAGATGACAATTAGCCTAATCTGCATGTCTTTGAACTGGGAGACTGTGGCCATGCTCAAAAACATAGCACATGTTTGGTGGTAATTTTTTTTCATTAAACTATATTAACATATGCCTTATTTACATATATAAACCGCACATAAATGATATTTACATCATCACTAGCTCACCTATAGGCCTGCTGTGGGTGGATTTTTCCCGAGTGTTGAGCTTTTCCCGCTCGCTGTCCCTGATCACGTGCAGCAGCAGGTCCAGCAGAGTGTGCTTGTCCTCGTGTGTCACTTCTTTGCTGTCCATAGACCGGCTGGAGGTGATGAGCAAAAGAATTACACTCAACAATATGTGCCATCTCTTCTCAGCCTGCATGGCTTTTTCAGCCTGCTAAACAAACACATACACACGCACACACACACACACACATACACAAAACCCAGTCAAATCATGATTATACAAAAAAACCCTGACAGCATTTGATCCCAATATATTTCACTGTGTTCCCACTTTTGTGACATTTTCTGTGGATCGTCACACATTTACAGTATAGATCATGACAAGGTGATCGTACAGTACGATGGCAGCTTACCGGGGTGTGTCGGGTGGCCCATAGTGATCCATAGATCGCAACAAACTTTTTGGACATGCTCAGAAGATTTGTGGCAGATCTACAGGAGGTCCCCTATATACTTTTATAAGCCTATTTGTGATCATTTGGGATTTCTGTCATCGATCGTAGGCACCGTGTCTCATGATGGCGAGGAGTTTTGAACCCCAGGATGATTTCACAGGCACGTGAACTTGCACATTTTTATCCGTGATGTTTGTAGTAACTGTGACAAGTTTTAGCGATTGTCAGAGTGGTTTATGTGACAGATAAACTTGGACATTTGTACTGGAGAAACAGATACGTCTTGAACGTGGCTTTAATTAATGCCATGCCATTTACTTTAATATTTACAGTACAGATCTTTAAAAGTGTAAGATTCATTTAACACAACCTGCAGTATAGTAACATTCTGTATATTTGTTTTGCTTAAATAATCAGGGTTTATAGAAATTAGGATTTTCATTAGATTATCACTTTTATTTCGCTTATTTAACATTTTACAGTGTTTAAATGAACACCTACAATGCGTAAAGAGCTTCTGTAAACACCTAACAACATTGACTTAGCATACAGTATATAGTAGCAGACTTGAACTCAGGCAGTGTCTACAATGAACCTGTGGCCTTAAATGACCCTTTTTTAATGTAAATGCTACAGTATTAAATTAACACCTGAAATCTTTTATTCGCATTCAACGAACACATACAGTAACATTTATTCAAATACTTTTGTGCAGATTTAACACATATATGAAATATAGTCATTTAATAGTCACTTTTTGTCTTTGTGTAACTTTTTGAGTGCTAAATAAGCACTTGAGTTGTTTAATAATATTAAATAAACACTTTGTCCACTTAATCAATACAGTATTAAATGAAAATAAATTACTTTGTTATTTTAAGGCATACTATCTGGACATGTACTATTATTGTTATAATGATTTATTTTTGTGACTAATTCTATAATTCAGGGTCCCTTGCATGTCTGTTTTTTATTATAAGTATAATTACTCTAAATATTTTCTTCTTAAACTATCATACACTGCTTGGCCAAAAAAAAGTCACCATCTGGATTTAACTGAACAAATAGTTGAGACCCTTCCACTAGATAATTACTGCAGTGATTAATAATGGGTTATTTTACCCTAACTGATGTAGGGATGTGAGGAGCTTCTCGTTTCTTATACAACAATGCCAGAAGACATATCATGTTGTCATAGCAAAAATATTACTCTGTTTCAGAAAGGTCAAATTCTTAGTAAAAAAGATTTTGCACACAATGAGAAGATACAGTAATTCAAGGGATTGGGACTTAACAGCTGCTTAGCCTTAGGAAAATCACCTATCAGTGAGACTAATTGGAGAAAAGAGGATTCAGTTAGCTATGGAGCATAAAGAACGGACTGTGGAGCATTGGGAAAAGTTTATGAGGTCTGATGAGTCCAGATTTACCCTGTTCCAGAGTGGACACGTCACGGTAAGAAGAGAGACGGATGTGTCTGCATCATGGTAGTCTAATGTCTACTGAATGTCTACTGTACAGTTGCTCAGGTCTAGGTTCAGCAATGGTATATGCCCGAAAAATGAAGTCAGCTGACCACCTGAGCAGGGAGCATGAGACGTCATTACGTACTGAATTCCTTACGTATTACATTAAATAAACACAGTGTTACTGCGTTCATAAACCAGTGTTAATAATAATAATAATAATAATAATAAAGTGCAGATTAATTAGCTCTTAGATTAAAACAAGACTTTAAAAGAGTTAACACCTTAAAAGAGTTTTATCCTCATTATAAAGTAGAAACATAATAACTGAGCTGAATTAACACCTAATGCGTAATGTTTGTACTTTAACTGTGTTAAATTTATGTATTGGTTATGTTTAAATTAAAACACCTCCAACACCAAATTAATGCCTCTATAGTGATTAATTACAACTTGGACTATATATTTTAAAGTTATTCAGATAAATGCTTTTAATTATGGTGTTGAATTACCAGCTCTAATAGTCCACTCTAAAAGTGGGAATATTTCCATTCTTACTTAAATCATTGAATGAACACTTCAGTTTTACAATAAAGACTTAAGCAGTTACTGTGTTGAATGAACACCTGGGGCAGCCCGCTCTTACAGTATAAAGGTCAAGTCTCACTTATTATACTGAATTAACACAAAGAAGTGTTGATTAATTACCTGTTAAAGTTCAATGTAATACTTGACTTTGGTTAAACTGTTTAGATGCTTAGACTAAAACCAATACTTACCATGTTGATTAATTACCACTTAGATTTAACATTTACTGTGTTGACACCAAAAATTGCCTGCCTTTAAAATATCTTAGTTCTTACTAATAAAATAAAATTATATTTTAATATAAAATGATAAAAAAAAAACTTAGTTGGTAATTAATGCCTTCAGTGCTGATTAACTGGCATTCAGTGGTTTTCTACAAATAACACCTCAACTCACACTTAAGGTACAAAATCAGATCTTACTTATTATATTCTGTTAACAAAAAAAATGACACTTAGATTAAAATAAAAAAACAACTTCTTGTTAAATAAACACTTGTAGCTGCCTAGTCTTACAGTACTGAATGAAATCTTACTTATTACCCATAATTCCCCCAGACACCAGTGAATTAACACCTCCAGTGTTGACTAATCACCTCTTACATCGGAATTAACACTCAGGGTGTTGAATTGATTACCTCTCAGATTTACCCGATTTTAAGGACAGGATTGACACCTGTTATATTGTTATATTGAAGTGAATCAATTCTTATGTCTTTTAACCAAATGAACACAATTAACAGTTATGAATAATTACATTTGATTGCTATGAATAAATGCAGTAGGCACATGATGAGGGTTATAAGCAGTAATATTACTTTTACTGTGTGATAATTCCAGATTAACACAGATAGACAGCAGATCATTTCTGTTAAAACACGTGCCACTGTAGTTTACAAAGTAAAACATTGTAACAACTTTTAATTAGCTCTTTAAACTTTTAAACTTCAAACAACTTTGATCATTAAAAAAAAAAAAGAAAAAAATTCCACTTACACTGTGTGGTGGCAGCCGGTGTTGGTGGTGGATGTGTGTGTAAGAGAGAGAGTGTGTGTGTGTGTGTGTACAGTATATTCCCGACCGGCTCTGGAGGACACACTCGCTTCTTCCACACCATGCGTCCCGTTTTATGCGTCAAACTGCAGAGATTTCTGGATGTAACGCGATCGATTGGGTGGGTGGAAGAGACGCGGACGTCTTCTACACTCCATCAGTTTTTTCACCTTTTTATTACAGTTATTATAATTAATATCTCCTCCTCCTCGCCGTCTTTGTTTTCCCGCCCCTCCTTTCAGCTCCAGATCATCAAGACATCTGTTTCTGAGCTCACTTCTTCTCCTTTCTCACAAATGGTTTTCCTCTTTTATTTTATTATTAGAAATATATATATATATATATATATATATATATATATATATATATATATATAAAAACATTCTTTCCTTAAGGTGTGCAGAGAGAACCAGTTTGAGAGTTTGGACGGATTTGTGTGTGTGTGTGTGTGTGTGTGTGTGTGTGTATATAAGTCTTATGATCCCCCCTAAGCCTTCTGTTCACCTCCTCCCCTGATTTAAATCTGGATTAAACATGTTTTATGTTTCAGCACACTTTCATTTCGGAATCGGAATAAAACACTCTGTTGCATCAGCAGTAGGGTGGTGTGATGTGATGGACTGGAGACACACCATAAAGGGTTTTATTCTTCTACTACAGACATTTTCGGACAATTACGATTTACTTATATAGAAGTTTTGTAAAAAAAAAAAATTGTTCACTGATCAGACATAAATTTGATATGTGTTGAGTTTGTCCCATCTTTTCCACCAACAGTGAGAACATCTCCCGCCCTGTGGGATGATCCAATAGAAGATCTACTGTAGCTCAAACTACACTGGAGACCCCTTCCATAGATATTTAATAACCTTGTCAACAATTACTTTAATTTTTTTTAAAAGAAAGAAAGAAGGAAAGCAAGCATGAAAAAAAATGAACCCTGAAATGTAAACACCTCTGTCCTGAAGATATCGGATTCTGAAATCCTATCTGTCTGTTTTTTAAACATAAGTAAATAAAATGGATTTTTTTTTCCTGGCAAAGACAACATTTTTATCGAATTATTTTAATCAGTTAAACAAAATGAATGCAAACTTTTAAACGCATCTTTAATCTGTTCTATTAACCCCATCTGATGGTTTGACCAGACAGACGGTGAAAAGAAATATACACAACGACTGGAGCAGAAAAATATATAATATTTTATGATCTTAGGGAATAAACACACACGCTCACAAACTCAATCATACACTACAGGCAATTTGGACATGTGAGTCAACCCTCACCACATTTCTTTGGACTGGGAGAGAACATGCAAACTACACACACACACACACACACACACACACACTTTATTTACAAAAGTATTTGTCCAAACCTGTTAATTATGAAATTCAGGTGTTTCAATCAGGCCCCTTATCCCCAGGGAAGGGCAATCACAATGCTTTAGCATACCAAGACATTTTGGACACTGCTATACTTCCAACTTTGTGGTAACAGTTTGGGGAAGGCCCTTTTCTATTCCAACATGACTGAGTCCCAGTGCACAAAGCAAGGATTAGAAAGACAGTGTTTGATGAGCTCGGTGTGGAAGAACTTGACCGGCCCAAACAGAGGGACCTGACCTCAACCCCATCGAGCAGCTTTGTGATGAACTGGAACGGACATTGTGAGCCAGACCTTCTCATCCAACATCAGTGCCTGACCAACAGAATGAATGGGCATGAATATATATATATATACAGTGGGATGCGTAAGTTTGGGCAGCCTTGTTAATCTTCATGATTTTCCTGTAACGATAAAAATGTCAGTTAAATATATCTTATAGGAAACACACCCAGTGATATTTGAGAAGTGAAACAAAGTTTATAGGATTTACAGAAAGTGTGCAATAATTGTCTAAACAAAATTAGGCCGGTGCATAAATCTGGGCACCACAAAAAAAAAAAATGAACTCAATATTTAGTAGATCCTCCTTTTGCAGAAATAACAGCCTCTTCCTATAGCCTCCAATAAGAGTCTGGATTCTGGTTGAAGGTACAGTATTTTGGACCTTTCTTTTTTTACAAAACATCTCTAGTTCATTCAGGTTTGATGGCTTCTGAGCATGGACAGCTCTCTGGGCACTGAGATGGCCATTCCAGAACGTTGTACTTGTTCCTCTGCATGAATACCTTAGTAGATTTTAAGCAGTGTTTAGGGTCGTCCCCGACGCAGCTTCAGCTTTGTCACTGATCCCTGGTCATTGGTCCCCAGAATCCGCTGATATTGAATGGAATCCATGCGTCCCACAACAAAGATTCCCAGTCCCTGCAGTGGCCACGCAGCCCCACAGCATGATGGAACCACCACCATATTTTACTGTAGGTAGCAGGTGTTTTTCTTGGAATGCTGTTTTCTCTTTCCTCCATGCGTAACGCCCCTTGTTATGCCCAAATAACTCAATTTGAGTTTCATCAGTCCACAGCAATTTATTCCAAAATGAGGCTGGCTTGTCCAAATGTGCTTTAGCATAACTCAAGCGGCTCTGTGCTGTGGGAGGAGAAAAGGCTTCCTCCGGATCACTCTCGCATACAGCATCTCCATGTGTAAAGTGCGCAGAATATTTGAAAGATGCACAGTGACTCCGTCTGCAGCAAGATGATGTTGTAGGTCTTTGGTGCTGGTCTGTGGGTTGACTCTGACTGTCCTCACCAGTCCTCGCTTCTGTTTATCTGAGATTTTTCTTGGTCTGCCACTTCGAGCCTTAACTTGAACTGTGACTGTGGTTTTTTATTTCCTCGATATGTTCCTAAATGTGGAAACAGACAGCTGAAATCTCTAAGACAGCTTTCTGTATCCTTCCCCTAAACAATGATGGTGAACAATCTTTGTTTTCAGGTCATTTGAGAGTTGTTTTGAGACCTCCATGTCGCTACTCTTCAGAGAATATTCAAAGAGGAGGGAAACTTAAACCTGCCCCCCTTAAATACTCTTTCTCATAATTGGATTCACCTGTGTATAAAGGTCAGGGGTCACTGAGCTTACCAAGCCAATTTAAGTCTCAATAATTAGTTCTAAAGGTTTTTGAATAAATAAAATGACAACAGTGCCCAAATTTATGCACCTGCCTAAATTTAGTTTAAACAATTATTGAACACTTTCTGTAGATCCTATAAACTTCGTTTCACTTCTTAAATATCACTGTGTATGTTTCCTATATGATATATTTAACTGAAATTTTTTTTATCCTAACAACTGATGATTTATACAGGAAATTAACTAATTTATTAATTAAAGATTAACAAGGCTGCCCAAACTTATGCATCCCACTGTGTGTGTGTATATATATATATATATATATATATATATATATATAAATTTAATTTAAATTTAAAATATAACTAGTGTATATTTAAAGAAAATAACAACATCACCATCTAGTATTTGCGGAGCTTGAATAAAACAAAATGCAAATAATAAACAAATTATTTGTAAACAAATTGTGTTAAGGCTTTGACTAAATAACATTAAGAAATCAGTATTTGGTGGAATAACCCAGCTTTCATGCGTTTTTTGGCTCTTCACCAGTTTTTCACATTGCTGTTGGGTAACTTTATACAAACTCTTTTTGCAAAAAACAAAAACAAAAAAACAACAAGCTCAGCTTTGCTTGATGGTTTGTGGCCCTCCATCTTTCCTGGAGTAATTTGCAAAGCTTCTGCATATATAATATACATGTGACTGTTTCCCCTCTCATTTCCCATGTGCTTTATGACTGAATAATTTCCCAACAGTCTTTCAGGTTCTCCAGGACGCATTGTTGAGCCATTGCATGTCACACGATCATTTAGGAATCTTTTTTGTTGTTAAAGTTGAATATTCCTCATTATAATCACCATCACTTTGGTCCAAACTGGCTGTAGTGCATCATTATCATAACTCCCGACCTGGTGTGCACACACACACACACACACACACACTTCCGTCACCTAACACACTCTGCCTAGGCTAAAAACAATCATGTATGTAAATATTCCTCATGTCTTTATGGTTGTTATGTTTCATATCTAACAGTTTAATTGGTCCCGACACCTGCGCCACCTCACCTCTGCGCGCGCTCACTCACGCGCTGCTGCATTATTCACGCGCTGCCAGCGGCTTCTGATTACTTTAGAACTCTTTTAATGTCTGAGCACGTAATGAATAAAGTGCGTGAGCTGCTTCTTTGATCTTTCCCACAACGTATAGCGGAATGAAAACGCATGACGTGTCGTGACGTCATAATTGACGCCCTTCTCTTGTCTTTTTGCAAAGATACAAAGTTGACAACCGGTTATTTCAGCTGGCGTTAATCTCATTTTAAGCTCAAACAGCACCATGTCTCACAGGTCAGTATCCTGCAGTCTGGATGATTCTATATATATATAGAATATATAGAATATATATATATAGTGGGCCTATATAGGCAGCATGGTGGCGTAGTGGTTAGCACTGTTGCCTCGCACCTCCAGGTTCTGGGTTTGATTCCCCGTCTTGGGTCTGTGTGCCTGAAGTATGGATGTTCTTGCTGGGTTTTCTCAGGGTACTCTGGTTTCCTCCCACAGTCCAAAGACCGTATAGATGACAATAAGTGAGTAAGAGAGGAAATGAGTCACTGATTGGAAGGTTGTGTGTTCGAGCCCCAGCACCACCATGTTACCGCTGTTGAGCCCTTGTGCAAGGCTTTTAACCCTATCTGCTCCAGGGGGCGCTGTATTCTGGCGGACCCTGCAGTCTGACCACAACTTCCTAACTGGGATATGTGGAAAAAATCATTTCACTGTGCTGTAAGGTACATGTGAGAAATAACCGAATCTTTTTAGGGGCGGTGGTGACTCTGTGTTAATGCTCTAAATTACTGTTCAGAGGGTCGGTGGTTCGAGCCCCTGAACCCTTTCTGCTCCACGGGCTCCACAATGGTTGACTCTGACCTCTTGCCTACTAACAAGAAGCTGGGATATGCAATGAGTAAAGATGTATATACGTAATATATGTATATGTGATAAATAAAGGCTGACTCTCTGCTTTTGTGTATTAGATAGATGTAAAAATGACAACATTACTTTGGTAAAAAGTACGGTATGCCCCCCTCAAATGTATAACCCTAACACTTCCTCCATTGTACTGTAACTATACAGGTCTGTAATAACCAGGATAAAATGCTAGTCAGGTCCACATACAGCAGAAATCTTTATTATGTCTCAATATCACAATAAAGTTAGTGATCAGTAATGGCAGAAAGTGACCCACCAACAACTTACTGCCGCCTGGAGGTTACTGTGTAATGCACAAAACATGTAATGTGGCCTTCAGTCAATGAGTTTATAAACAAATAACATTTCTCTGTGTGTCTATTTACATTTCTTAATGAATATTATATATTAATGTGTGATTAAGTGATTTAATTCTTTTAGAAGTTGGACAACAAAATGTAGTGCACATTTCTGTAAGAAGTTTTGCCATCCTCTTGTTGTAATGAATGTTATAGACTTGACTGCACTTGTGTATTGCAGCACATATAACAAACTCTGGACTGACGCTCATGGGGAACTCAATGATCTCCTGAGCCAGGAGCTTCCGCCCGAGCCTTTACAGCCAGAGAAAGACCGCGTGGTGTTCTTCCAGCGCGTCGCCACCCTGTACGTACGCTATGTCCAAATCTTCAGGCAGCTGGAGGAGGCCTACGATCAGATCGTCCACCCACAGAAGAGGAGGCTGATCCGAGACGTCCTAGATGGAGTGATAGGTCGCGTCCTGGAGCTGAAGAATGAGATGGTGGAGAAGGAGTACTCCGAGTACCATAATTTGGACGATGTTATCCGGAAACTGAAACTGACCCCAGTGAGTTTGTAGTCCCGGATAAAGTGTTCATCGAGTGGCGTAGTGTTAAAGTGCTCGCCCTATTATCCGGACATTGCTAGTTCGATTCCCGGGTTAAGCTGTAACCTCTCGCAGCCGGAGAGCAGACTGGCTGAGCTCTCTTAGGTACTCACTGTAGTGCTCCCACATTAATCATGTCTCTACAGGGGCATCTGTGAGCTCGAGCAAGTGGAAGAGAAGGGAAAAAAAGTTGCATGTAAATGTTCTTGCCAGAGAACAAAATTCTTGGGAAGGCTGATTTTCTTTTACTCAGTCAATCATGATTTTCCAAGGCTGTTTATGAGACATTTGCATTAACCACAAACACAAAAAACTTTAAAAAAAACAAAGCATACAGAGAGCTAAAAGTTCCAGTAATGCGGTTCAGCCACTGCAGTGTATCAACACCAGCACCATAGGGGTACTATGGCAACTAGGGGCGCCATTTTTTTTGTCCTGAATGAATGTCTAGACTTATTTAATGCAATTTATGGATTTTTTTGGAGACCTTAGTATGAAGCAACCGAGCTCCATAAATCGCTCCTTAAACTGAATTATGAATTAATTAATTTATATCCATTGTAATATTTTTTCCCTTTTTTTATTTCTGTCTTTGTTTTCAGGAAGATCTTGAGATTCCAATCCCGAAGTACTTCATTATTGAACAGCGTAAAGTCCTGGAGGAGCGAGCCGCCACTCTCGCCAGCATTCTGGAGAAAAATGAAATAGTGGAGGAACCAGAAGTATGTGGACGGTATTTCTCGCTTTCCTTTGTCATGTTGATTTTAAACCTTTGGTATTTCTCGTAGCCCGATGCAGCTCCTATGCCGAGTCTGGAGGAGGCCGTCAGGATCATTCAGGTGTCGGAGAGGGCGCGGCAGGGTCGCCTGAGGACCAAGATCATGCGGCAGATCCACAGGGATGCAGAGATACAGAAGAAGCTTCAGGACGAGGATCTCAGAGAAGCTAC
This sequence comes from Clarias gariepinus, assembly GCF_024256425.1. NCBI lineage: Eukaryota > Metazoa > Chordata > Actinopteri > Siluriformes > Clariidae > Clarias > Clarias gariepinus. Next base: position 2,339,999 of record NC_071108.1, on the reverse strand, counting down.
AGAGCAACAGGCTGCTGTTCAAATCCAGAAGGTGATGTAACTGAAGCACAATTCACACGCAGCATGCACATCAAACTCGTCTGGTGTAGACCACGCCCACTCTGGGATAATGTAGATCTGAACACTTGGAGCAAATTGAGAGAGAGAGGGAATCCAGCACAGACGGAGACTGAAGTTTAAGAGGATTTGTAGAACTTCATGAGTACAGAGGAAATATAAAGCTGTGGTTCACTGGATGTCTGTGTCTGTAGGTATGGAAAGGTTACTTACAGAGGAAGAGGACGAAGCAGGAGAAGGAAGAAGAGATGATTGTTCTGGGCATGGTGAGCTCAACATCTGGCAATTTGCGAAGCTGTTTTTTTAAAAAACTTCATTTCATCTTTCATAAAATATGGATGCAAAGAGGAATCTAGATTTAAGCTGTTTTTAAAAATGAATTATTATCCTAACAATTTGTCATTGTTAACAAGAAAAATAAAATGTGAAAAATCTGAAAACAAGAAAATTGAAATGGTGCCAGCTTTAGCTTTTACTTATTTATTTTTTTACTTCTTAAATTATTAGCTGTATCATGCAATAATCCTAAATATTGGCTTATTTTATTTTAATTCATCTATCTATCTATCTATCTATCTATCTATCTATCTATCTATCTATCTATCTATCTATCTATCTATCTATCTATCTATCATATCTCATAATATTTTTTTGTAAAAATTATATTATATACATTCATAAGAAATATGATAATTACACAATTAATGACATACTAATAATAATAATAATAATAATAATAATAATAATAATAATTATTATTATTATAAATGTCCAGTAGAGGTAGCTGTGGCCCTGTGTAGTGAGGATGTCAGCACTCTCAAGTCTCTGTGCTTGTTGTAGTCCGTGAAGCCCAGTCTGGTCCATCCGTGCCCGGCTGTCGTCCTCGCTGAAGACAATAAAGCCATCAGGAGGAAGAAGCAGGAGGAGCTTGAGGAGGATTATCACAAAGCTACGATCTCCATCACTGAGACTCTGCAAGAGACCGAGGGTCCTGACATGAAGGAAACGATGAAGGGTCAGATCAGACAGTGGTTCATCGAGAGCCAGTGAGTGATTAGATCATGCAAAGTTTGAACCAAATGTGTGTGAGTAATGATTTAATGTAAGATTTCACATAGATACGCCCCCTATAATCATTTACATTTAGGCATTTGGCAGACTCTCTTATCCAGAGCGACTTACATTTTTATCTCATTATACATCTGAGCAGTTGAGGGTTAAGGGCCGCGCTCAAGGGCCCAACAGTGGCAACTTGGTGGTTGTGGGGTTTGAACCTGGGATCTTCCAAACCGTAGTCCAATGCCTTAACCACTGAGCTACCCCTGGCCCATATGTTATTATGTGCTGAACATCTGTATCTGAAGTCTTCTTTCTGATCAGTGATACGGCCGGGGCCTTTCCACAATATCCCGATGAGGAAGACGGCGGCTCGTCTAGCATTTTTGCAAATAAAACACCTGAGCAGGTAAATAAGTGTGTAGCTATGTACAAGATTAAGCTCAAGATTAGGTCTTAAATGAATAATAGATGATTTATATATAGGGTATAATTGCATGTCAATTATTATTGATTTATATATATATATATATAAAGGGAATTAATGAAATTCATTGGTTTCTTGAAATATTTAAATGGTGACTTAGGAATTGATTTCGATCGTATCAGGTTGTGTAGTATCATTAAAAATATCACATTTCATCATAAACTTATGAATTATAACGTAAGATAGATTTAAAAGTAATTCAACTACTGAATTACATCATTTTATATTAGATTCAATTGTATCTTAAAATATAAAATCACTGCCTCATGAACTGAATCATATCATGATATGTCAGATTCAGAGGTTTATATTGTATCAGATTTAGTGGTATTGGCAACCGTTTATAAACCCGCCTTTAACAAAAACTAAATTCTGTGGTATTGCATCAGATTTGGTAAAATATCAGTTGTTAACCTAAGGATCAAAATCATAATAAAGATCAGACCTTTATTTACCGAAAAGTTGCTGCATTAATATGTACAGTGTGTTATTACTGTACATGAAACACGAACATAACCAGATAAAGATCCATATTGGCTGCACACACTATGACTAAAGCTAGCAGGAAATGAGTTTTGTCACGAGTCAGGAATCATGAAACAGTAACAGCTAATAAGTTTCGATGTTGTGAGGTTGTGAGGTTCCCGTCTCCACCCTGAAGTTGTTTCCAGGAACATCACGTCTCCAAGAGATCAAAGAGTTTCTTTTATAATACAGCAGCGTGTCTAAGACTGATTTATTTGTTCATTAAAGAACAACACGCCCCCTCCTTTTTATCTGTTTATTGTGGATTGTGGACCTTATTTAAGTGTACTATTATAATTTTTTCCTTTTTTTTTTTTTTGACTGAACCTGACTGAAGGTGATGGAAGAGCTGGAAGCTAAAGAAGTGGAGGAAGAAATAAAAAAACCAAAAGAGAAAGAGAAGGAGGAGCCAAAAGCCAAAGGGAAAAAGGAACCCAAGAAAGGAGAAAAACAACAGGTGTGTGTGATCTGGTTCTGTGTTCTGGAGGGTTCTACTGCTGTGGAGTGTTTGGAGTGTAGTCTGTGATATTTAGTCTGTTTATACAGGAGGAGGATCCCGGGCTGATACTGCGGCCGTCTGCGTTTCTGTCCGAGCTACAGAATGGACACACAACATTTACAGGTGAGTCACATGTATATATATATATATATATATATATATATATATATATATATATATATATATATATATATAAAACACAGAATGTGTGACCAAAGAAGCTACTTCTAAAGTTTATGCAACGTAGAAGTGACTGAGTTATGTTGTTGCTTCAAACAATAATCATTTAAAATACTAATTATTTATATTTTTTTATGATTTTTGATACTAAAATTGGTGTAAGAAGCGTATAAAAAACATTAAAAACAAAAAAAAATCTGTAGCGTCTAACCATATTAAATTCATGTTGCAATATCTTATTAATTTTGCATTTTAGAATAATACTCTTTTTCAGGTTTATGTCTTTTCATGTGAAATCTAAAGTGGCCGAGTTTCATCTGAACGACAATCAAGATCATTAAAGGATTTTAATAAAAAAGAAGTAAAAAAAAAGAAGTTAAAATTTCAGATAGGATCATATAACACAATACTTTATTCACAAATTAATTCAAATGATAAAAAGAGAAAACAAAGTGTTTTACTGTTTTTTTTTCATTACCCAAACGTGACATCACGATATTACTTTATGTCTCAGTGCAGATGAACTTCTCCATTTCTCTTCCCTGAAATACGTTATTTTACCTTAATTTTAATTAAGAGAAGCTTTTTGTCCTCACACACAGATGTCTGGCAAAACCGTGACGAGTCCAAGAACTTCAGCCAAAGACACGAAGCTGAGATCATTAAAGAGGAGAAGAGGAAAGAGATCGAGGCGGAAATAAGACTGCAGGTTGAATTAACATCTTAAGAGATTTAATTTCACGTGCATTTTAATTTCTTCCTATATACAATATTCGGGATCAGTAGGACATAATGAGTATAAAATCCAAGCAGTGTCTTTAAACAGGAAACTAAGTTTGACACCCTCTTGTGTTTCTACTAATTAGTGTATTGTGCTTTTGCTACCACTAGATGATGCTATAAAGTGTCTACTAGTGAGGACAACAGGTCCAAGTCAGACAGAATGAGGTATAAAGTGCAGCGAACCCAAAACATGAGACTCTGTTTGTCCATCATCACCCAAAACATGAGACTCCTGGGACCCTGCGTCCTGATATGGAGACTGTATAACTGTCCACATGAGGACGCAGGGTCCCAGGAGGTTTTAAAGTATATTTTTTCAAATTATAAAATAGCACATAATAGGCAACAAGATGAACTAAATTTTAGTTTATTTTAAATACGTATACAGTACAAACATAACTGAGCTAAAAAGACAAAGGACAAAGAAATAGCACAGATACACCTGATCACATGTTTTTCTGGTTGTTTTTGACCATAATAATAATAATAATAATAATAATAATAATAATAATACACTCATTTTGAGAGTTCTACATTTTTGCGATGTTATACCTGTAGCGGTAACATTTATCCTTTATTAAACTAATGATAACTCATGCTTGAAGCTTAAAGTGACGGTAAAAAAGCGTCCTGACACGTCTTTGCGCTGGTGTGTTCAGGTGGACGAGCTGATGAGACAGGAGCTCGCTGACTGGAAGGTGGCTGTTGAAGGGAGTAAAGGCAAGGGCAAGGCTGGAGGAAAGGTCCTGATCGCTTTTATATACACGCTCTTCTCCAGAGCTCAGGGTTGCTTTGCGGGATTAATGTGTTTATTTTGCTTTATTCACAGAAGAGGAAGAAGACATCGAAGGGAAAGAAGAAGAAGAAGAAGAAAGAAATAGACCTGACAGCTAAACGGTAACTTAGTTCTATGTTCCATCAATTTCCGTCTTAAAGAATGAGTTCTGGTACTTTTTATCTGTTTATAGCTTCAGAAGTTCTTGTTATCTTTCCCATTATAGCAGCTATAAACAGAAGCTTCTTTACCAACCTTCTATATATATTTTTTTGTCTTGATGAACAAATCCCAGTTCGTCATGGTATTGGGAATGCGCTAAACTCCGGTATACTGACACTGGAGACTCCTTTCATACATGTTACATAAACACATGTCGCCTTACAGAAACACAATAGCTGCTATTAATTTATTACTTAATTAAGTCCATATGAATCAAAATAATGAAGCAGCTCTGAAATCTGTCTTCCATCAGGAGCCTCCAGTCGCTGTATGAGGAGCTGGTGGTGCAGGGTTTGCTCAAACCAGTGCGTGATGTAAAACTACACCAGTTCATAGGTACGAAGATTTTTCACACGTTCTCCTTCAGTGTGTTGGTGTTTAGTGAGAGATCTATCATCTGACTAGCTGCAAGATAAAGACAATGAGATATGACCAGCCTGTGTTATATAATATAACTGTGTAGCCAAATTATTTCATTATTCTCATATTTTGAAACATAACTATCAATTTTAAACGTTTGTTCCAACATTTAACGATCTTTGCGCTGCGACACTTTTTGGGACGCTTGATCCTTTCTTAGCGTTTATCAATTCTTCTAATGTGTTCACATCACAGGAGAGTACAGCTACCTCGGCACGACCCTGAGGCAGACCGACATCCAGCCCACGCCTTCATTATCTGACGTGCGCCAGGTTATATCTCTTTGGGCCGTCTTGCCACTGGGTACGGCGTTCAGTCTGTTTGCTGATCTGTTCATTTTGCTCGGAAGCAAAACTAAACTCTCTCTCACGTGTTCTCACACTGTCTTTCTCGCTCTTGCTGAAGGTTCCCAGGCGATCCATGAGAAAGCTCCTCTAGTAAAGTCCATACTCCTGGTGGGGCCTTCAGGAGTGGGGAAGAAGATGCTAGTCCATGCTGTCTGTCAGGAGACCGGAGCTAACCTGTTTGACCTTTCCGCTTCAAACCTGGTGGGAAAATATCCTGGCAAGCCTGGGCTCGATATGATGCTGCACATGGTGTTTAAGGTGAAGCCACTTTGTCTTAGATAAGTGCTTTAAGAGGACGTGGGAGAAGATTGATTGGTTTTGCATGTTTAGTTTATTATTCTAAGTCAGGCATCACTAAAAGGCGGAACACAGTCCAGATCTGGACGAGTAACACTTCTATCCAGACCCTGATGTTTTTCTGTTGAATAAGAATAATGAATTTTTCCCTTGGAGTGGGCGTGGCTATATGCATCACTCAACAGAGTCAATCAACATGATAGTTTACCGTGTGCAAAAGAAACAGAAACGAAAGCGCGACACATCATGGCGTACTCCAAGAAAAGGACAGTAGACTATAAAAACTGAACCTTCAGAGATGAATGGACAGATCACTGTATGTTTATTCTTTATGCTGCAATGCTTTCACATTCATTTACAACCCAGCCGTGTGCAAATAAAGATTTGATTTCATGAATAAAAATAAAGATTGTTGTTTGTATTCCATAAAAATACAAGGAAATAACGTAGTGATGATGAAGTCAAATGTAAGTCACTCTGGATAAGAGCGTCTGCTAAATACCATACATGTAAATTTAAATGCATCGTCTCCAGGTTGCCAGATTAATGCAGCCGTCTGTGGTTTGGATCGGAGATGCTGAAAAAATGTTTTACAAGAAAGTACCAAAGGAGGATAAAGAGGTAACAGTTTGGAATCGCTCTTTGTTTTATAAAATGTTTTTAGCTTTAATTGAATGAATACATATGATTTGAGTGTTTAAAGTTAAAAGGCATAGATTGCTTTTTTCTGTACTTACAGTTAGAGCCAAAGCGTCTGACGAAAGATCTACTTAAAATCCTTAAATCGATCAAAGCTGAGAACCGTGTTCTCATCATGGGTACGTCAAAAAATCCAGCCAATGCAGACGTTAAAGCTCTGTGTCGATTTTACAACAAGATCATCCTTATACCCCGGCCGGACTACGCCTCAAGGTTCGGTATGTGATCTGAACCACATCCAAGCAAGGTATCGAGGCAATACAGTATTGTGATGTTTTTTAATAAAAGCATTAAATTGGTGCTGCGTGTTTTTTCTCGTAGTCATGTGGAAGGAACTGATCCAGAGGAACGGAGGCGTTGTGACCAGCGACCTGGACCTCGGCTCCTTGGCTAGGATCTCAGATGGATGCACGCAGGGTGACATGGTACGCATGGTGAAGGGCATCCTGACGGAGTGGCGCATTGAGCGGCTCGCTAAACGCCCACTGATCGCCACCGATTTCGTCCCGGCTCTCTCCAAGATCGACCCTGTGTCCCAAAAGGAACAGGAAGCCTTCAAGGTAATGCAGAGACGGATGGATGTTTTATTTATTCATGGATCTTTTTTTTAATAAAGAGCCATGAATGTAGAGATGAAATGAGTGGTAATGATGGGTCCGTCATGAGTTTTTAACGTGGCTCAGAAGAACGAGAAGTCTCGGAGATTGATTCGTTAATTTTTCTACTGGGCGTTCATGCCTAATAATCTGGCCACATGAGTGATGTTAAACAGTTCTTGTTAGCACTTTTTCAGGTGTTCAGATCAGACAAGACAGTTTTTATTTTTTTCACAGGTCTGGTATGGGAAGACTCCTATGGGTAAGAAGAGAGCGCAAGTTGTTTCAGAGGCGGACACAGAGAAAGTAGCAGATAAAGGAGGCAAAGACAAAAAGAAAAAAGGGAAGAAGTAAAATCCATGTGGCATTCGTACCTTTGTTTTTCAATAAAAATATCCAACGCACAACAGATCGTCTAGCTGGTTTCTTGGTGGGACACGGTGGTGGACGGAGAGGTACAGCAGCAGCTCCATGGGGTGGGTACAGCTGGATCAGCTCCATGGTGGATATGTGCAGCTGCCCCAGGTGAGCTCCTGGGTGGCCATATGTTGTTGCAGAGAGGCTTCCGGGAGGTAAACAGAAACCAAAGGGAATCTACTCACCTGTCTGACAAGCTGGCAGCATTTTATTATCCTGATGAAGATGTGTTATTACAGTATACTCTGTAAGCCGTCACACTTTACGTAGCTCCGCCCCCTTAAGCATGTGCTCTGTCCACAGTGCTGGGTTTGTGAAGCATGATGCCACCTGCAAAGTTTTATAGTCATGGGTCTAACCGTCTGGGATTTATGAAGGTTTCATTAAATAAGTTGATGCTTGTTACACCTATCAGCCATAACATTAAAACCGCCTGACTAGAGTTTTGAATGAACACCTGCAGCAGATGCTCTAACAGTATAAAGTCAAGTCTCACTATACTGAATGAACACAGACAGCAGTGTTGATTAATTACCTGAAGGAGTCCAACGTAATACTTAACATATGATTAAAATCTGTTTAAATGCGTTTAGGTGAATTTATACCTTTAATACTGTATTAAAGTTACTACAAGTTAATACAAGTGTACATTAATACTTGTTTTACTGTGTTTATTATTTACCTGTTAGACTTTACAGTTCTTGTGATAAATAACACAAAGTTTCCTACTTCTGAAGTATTTTCAGTTCTTACAAATAAATCACAACGTAGTTGTTTAAGAATGTCTCCAGTGTTGATTAATTGCCTTTTATACTTATTACTAGTGTAAGTACCTGTCGTTGGACCGGAGAAGAGTTAGTATTTTTTTTAATGTAATCAGTGATATTATTATTATTATGATTATTATTTGAGGTTGAAGCCCACGTCCATGTCTGTGTGTCTCTCTGTACAGCAGAACTCTCTGTCTAACTTATTAATACAAAGAAATCCCATTCTGTAAGGTCGAGTATCTTACGCCTTGTTTACACTAAGTTGTCCTTCTTTTGTCACCAGCCAAATACACTCCCTGTTCGGTAATTTTGTTTTGGTAGTTTCGGAGAGCGCTGTTATTTCAGCTTTTCTAGCTTCTCTAATTAATATCTATTGGTGCAGGTGTAGATTATTAAATAGATTAGTAGATTATTAAATCCCACACATATCATGTTCATAACATCACTTTTACTCAACATTTTGATTTCACTTATGGTGCAGATTAACCTTCACGCAGAGATCTAAGGATTGAAAAAGTTTAGTTAAATTCTATCTAGCGGTCAGTTTATGACGCGCCCACAGTTTGATACATGCACAGTATAATTTATTTATCATCCGGCACAAAACTGTTTATAACTTCAGTTCAACTCAAAATTTTGATTCAATTTATGGCGAAAGCTTCAGTTTTTAGAATGTACATCCCGTTCATGTGGAGTAAACCATGACGTGTCACACTGTTCCGTGTGTGTGTGGTTGTATTGAGAATTGTGGCGGCTTGTACAGTAGGTGCATGGCGGTCATTTCTGAGTCTTCCAAATTTTCTGTGTATGCACAGTAAACTATCGTGTTAATTGATTCTGTTGAGTGACGCATATAGCCACACCCACCTTGGGGCAGAAAGTGCTGAATGAGCAAATAAACAAATGCTGTGATGTAACCTGGCTGAAAAGACAGACAGACATACTGGTTTCTAATCCTCCAATGTATGAAACGTGAAAGTCTGTTGAATCAAAACTTCACATACTACTTTAGTGTATTAAGGCTATGAGTTACTAACCGAAAGGTTGGCGGTTTGAGCCCCAGCCACGCTAGGTTTCTGCCCTTAACCCCGTCTGCTCCACGGGGCACCATGATAATGGCTGACCCTGCACTCTGACCTCTGCCTTTAGACAATGAACCTAGGGGAATGCAAAGAATAAAGAACTTCACTGTGCTGTAATGTATATGTGATGAATAAAGGCTGAACTTAAAATATAGCATGTTAAAGGTGTTTATTTAACAAGTAATTAGTCCTATACAGTACTGAATTAAATCTCACTTATCCAGAATTCCATGAGACACCAGTAAATTAACACCTCCAGCGTGTGTGTCAGTGACACTCATGGTGTTGAGTTTATTCCTCCTCTTAATTACTGTATCTAATTGACACCTGCAATACTCTTAGAGCATCAATAAATCAGTTCTTATGTCTTATAAACCTACCTGTGTGTGTGTGTGTGTGTGTTGGACAGAGGTGGTGCACCTTTATACTCTGCAGCTTTGTGTATTTAATATTCAAATTCAAATTGTCTTTGTCACATACACAGTCCAACACAGTAGCCTAACAAAAAAAAATAATTTAACATTTTAAAAAAATAAAAAGGTAATATTTGCAGGGGGAAAAAGGCAAAAACAAACTGTGTTTGCTTTGTGAGGTTGTGTTTACTTTGGATATCACAAATCTGTAAACAAACAACATAAAAACATAAACATCATCAAACCATTTTGCAGCAGAGTGCTAGTGTGATCTGCGCATGCGCCAGAATGCCCCGCTGACGGCGGACGGACGCTCTTCCCTTTGCGCATGCGCGAGCGGGGTCGCGTTGCCATGGTTACAAAGTTGCGGACTGACAGAGAGGAAGTTTTCCGCTCGCTTTATTCTTACTTTGTCTTTGTGTATTTACCGATAAATAAGGACTTAATAATTCAGTTATGGATGTGTAGCGTTTTAATAATTTTTTAAACAAACTTAAGCAATATAATATTGTAAATGTATTTTAAAACTATTTCGTGAGCGAGTTTTATTGGGCCTTTGATGTTCAGACAGCGCCATGTCTCACAGGTCAGTGTCCTGCAGTCTGACTCCGGCTGGGTCTGCTGTAACTCTCACACTGCATGGAACATTTAATACACTCAACACACACCTTACTGTTTCAGTTTACACAGATAAAAAAAATATATTTAGAGAAAAAAAGTTCTGATTTTTTAAGTATACATCATGTAACTGTATATGTGCATCTGTAATGTAAATATCCAGCACTGTAATAACCAGAGGAAAATATTAAGTCAGGTTAGTCACATAGCAGAAATCTGTCATTTATCACAATGCCTTATTGCTGTAGTAATTTAGAGATGAACAAGAAATCAGGAGTGATTCTAGGCTCAGACCTTTAGGGGGCGCTCAGCCCCTATTACATGTACAGCCGGGGCCAAAAGTTTTGAGAATGACATCAATTTTTGAAACTTTTTGGCAGAAATTACTCTGGTATACTGAGGTATAATTACAAGCATTTCATGAGTGTCAAAGGCTTTTATTGACAATTACATTAAGTTTATGCAAAAAGTAATTTTTTCTTAGTGTTTTTCCTTCATTTACGAGACCGCTGCAGTTCACCCTGACATTTACGCATTTTGGCAGACGCTCTTCTCCAAAAAAAAACAAATTTTTACCTCATTACACACCTGAGCAGTTGAGGCCCAACAGTGGCAACTTGGTGGTTGTGGGGTTTGAACCTGGGATCTTCCAAATGGTAGTCCAATGCCTTAACCACTGAGCTACCCCTGACATGCTGTCAATCCATAGATATATATACAGACTATGCTGTTCATCAACATCTGGGCCACACCCTGACTGGTGACAGCTCATTCTTTTATAATCAAGGCTTGGAGTTTGTTATAATTTGTGGGTTTTTGTTTGTCCACCCACCTCTTGCATAATGGAGCGCCTCGTCGAAAGGCAAAAGTGATAAGTGTCCTGGGGAACAGAACATAGATATTTGGGATCCATGGCCAGGAAATTCCCCGTTGAGAACTTGTGGTCAATCTTGCATTGTCTTTAGGGGTGCTAGAATGAAATTTTAAATAGCCAAAGTTTGTATAATTTTTAATTTCTAAGATGAAAAGTAGTTTGTTGCAGTAACTTTGTTTACTAATTGAATTGAAACTTTTCATCATCTAATTATTTTAACTATAGAATTGAGAGACTTATTAGGCTGTTAGACTATTAAATCATACTATACAGTATATTACATCAAATTTATTAAACAGATTTAAAGCAAATGTATCATTCTGTTCTAAAAGAAAAATATTTCGTACATTAATTATTAAGAAGCGGGCATGTCCACTTTTGTATTAACTAAAACAGACGAGAGACATTAATGCCCAACACTAACACCCAACCAACTGCCAACCCACTGCTAACTCACCCCAAGCCACTGCTATCCCTTTATTATTAAAACTGATGGAATACCACACCACAACGCTACATACTGTATTACATGTTACTGTAACACACACAAAAATATGTTTACTTTACATTATGTAAAAAGTTTTGTATAGTTATTTACAGCTATATTACATTAATTGATAAAATTGTATTATAATTCTATTATAATTAATAAAAATTCTCTGATTGTCTGTTTAGCTTTCTAAATGAACACAATTTATAAATATGTGATTAATTTTTGTTAGCATTTGGACAACAAAATGTAGTGCACATTTCTGTAAGAAGTTTTGCCATCCTCTTGTTGTAATGAATGTTATAGACTTAATTGCACTTGTTTATTTCAGCACATATAGAAAACTCTGGACTGACGCTCAAGGGGAACTCAGTGATCTCCTGAGCCAGGAGCTTCCATCTGAGCCTTTACGGCCCGAGAAAGACCGCGTGGTGTTCTTCCAGCGCATCGCGACCCTGTACGTACGCTACGTCCGGATCTTCAGGCAGCTGGAGGAGGCCTACGATCAGATCGTCCACCCACAGAAGAGGAGGCTGATCCGAGACGTCCTAGATGGAGTGATAGGTCGCGTCCTGGAGCTGAAGAATGAGATGGTGGAGAAGGAGTACTCCGAGTACCATTATATGGATGATGTCATACAAGATTTGAAACTTACGCCGGTGAGTTTGTAGCACCAGATAAAATATAGATTGTTCAATGTTTATCAGAATGTTTTAAAATCATATTCATGACCCATTTGTATCAACCACACCCACAAACAAAAGCTTTCAGAGAGCTCAACCTTCCAATAATGCAGCTCAGCCACTGCAGTGTATCAAACCCGGCACATACTAATACTTCCTCCTTTTATAGGGTGCCATTACTTTTCTTTGGAGATGGTTTTCTTTAAAGTCCTTAATATGAAGCAACCGAGTTTCACAAAACGTTAAATAAACTTAATTTATTAATTTCTGTTAATACTTTTTTTTACCCAATCATTTACTGTCTTTGTTTCTAGGAGGATCTTGAGATTCCAATCCCAAAGTACTTCATTAATGAACGGCGTAAAGTTCTGCAGGAGAGAGACGCATTTCTCTCCAGCATCCTGGATCAAGATGGAATGTTGGTGAAACCAGAAGTATGTGGACAGTTATGTCTCTTTTCTTTGATCACATGATTTTCATTTTCATGATCTTGATTTAAAACCTCTGGTATTTCTCTTAGCCGACCACAACACGCATTCTGAGTCTGGAGGAGGCTGTGACAATCATTCAGGTGTCGGAGAGGGCGCGGCAGGGTCGACTGAGGACCAACATCATGCGGGAGATCCACAGGGATGCAGAGAGACAGAGGAAAACAAATGACAAGGATCTCAAAGAAGCTACAGAGGAACAGGCTGCTATTCAAATCCAGAAGGTGATGTACATAACTGAGGCACAATTTACACACAGACATCAAAGTCGTCTGGATTAGACTACGCCCACTCAGTGCTTAATATTAGCAGTTGTGTTTAGTCAAATTTATTTTTGTAAGGCACATTTAAAATAAATACAGTTGACCAACAAGCCTACAATAGCTGCAAACATAGACTAAAATATAGACATCATTAAAAAATAAAAATCAAATAAAACAATAAAAAAAATAAGAAGACCACACACAATGCATTTAATAAACAATAATAAACAAACAAACAAATAAATAAATAGTCATACAATTACATCTAGTAAATACCCAAAAGTATTAAAAAGATCTTGAGGTGTGTTTATACTGTATATTGGAAGGGTAGGGGCCTGCCTGATGTACAGGGGCAGATCATTTAAGTATAGGGGCTGCTACTGTATTAAGAAAGCAGCTATTTTCGATTTGGGAACCGTAAGTAAAATCTGATCAATAGACCTAAGAGAACGTTCTAGACTCTATGGCTTCTAAAGGTCAGAAACATATGTTTGTGCTAGACTATTCAGGGCTTTGTAGGCTGATCTTTAACTTGACCCTGAACTGGACAAGGGAGCCAGTGTAGGGTTGCCAGGACAGGATTTATGTATCTCCGCTTAAATATTCCTGTAAGCAGTGTTTTGGACCAACTGCAAACAGGCAAGAGAGCCCTGGCCAACACCAACAAAGAGAGCATTACAAGAGTGAAGCTCTTGATTTAAGGCAACACATCTCTATAAAACACTCAACACAGACTCCCTTGGGCTCAAATACCAGCACTTCAGTTGTATTCTTATTAAAACTGTCAGACCATTGATGCTTTGATATTCTCCTGACATTCCAACAGTAGTGTTGAACTATTTGTATACCTCTGTTTCAAAAGAAAGATACATTTGGATGTTCTCTGCATATCAATGAAATGACGTCTGTGCTCCCTAAATCCCAATGGCAGTAACTAAAGTGAAAATAATAAAGGCCTGAGAATAGACCCTTGAGGGACCCCACATTTACAGTAAGAGCAGCTGAGATACAGCGTCACTAAGCCCAACAGAAATCAGCCAGTCCACGCAGAATCATTAATAGCCATACTGTGGTGCAGATGATAAATAAGGATGGAATGGTGCAGCTGTGAGATCTAACAACAGTAGGATAGCAAAACTCAGTAGTCAGAGTCAGTAGTTATTAAGAGGTAACTACTGTAACCAGACTGGAACACCTCATGAATACCATGTGCATCTCAGAGACTGTACAGTGACATTGTTCTCCAATACTTGGAGAAATGACAATTTAGAAATCCGTCTGAAATTAGACAGAATAGAGGGAATAGATTATGTTTTTAAATCAGTGGTTGCACCAGTGCATGCTTAAGTCACTGGAACAACTTTAGTATAGTGGGGCAAAAAAGTATTAAGTCAGCCACCAATTGTGCAAGTTCTCCCTCTTAAGAATATTCAGAGGCCTGTAATTTTCATCATAGGTATACCTCAACTATGAGAGACAAAATAAGAAAAAAAATCCAGAAAAGCACATTGTAGGAATTTTAATGAATTAATTGGTAAATTCCTCTGTAAAATAGGTATTTGGTCACCTACAAACAAGCAAGATTTCTGGCTCTTACAGACCTCTTTAAGAGGCTCCTTTGTCCTTCACTTTTTACCTGTATTAATGGCATCTGTTATCAGTATAAAAGACACCTGTCCACAACCTCAAACAGTCACTCTCCAAACTCCACTATGGCCAAAAACAAAGAGCTGTCAAAGGACACCAGAAACAAAATTGTAGACCTGCACCAGGCTGAGAAGACTGAATCTGCAATAGGTAAGCAGCTTGGTGTGAAGAAAACAACTGTGGGAGCAATTATTAGAAAATGGAAGACCACAGGACCACTGATAATCTCCCTCAATCTGGGGCTCCACGCAAGATCTCAACCTTGCTTAAGCCAGTACATGTCCAGGCCCATCTAAAGTTTGCTAGAGAGCATTTGGATGATCCAGAAGAGGATTGGGAGAATGTCATATGGTCAGATGAAACCAAAATAAAACTTTCTGGTAAAAACTCAACTTGTTGCTGAGTTGCATCCAAAGAACACCAGACCTACTGTGAAACATGGGGGTGGAAACATCATGCTTTGGGACTGTTTTTCTGCAAAGGTACCAGGACGACTGATCCGTGTAAAGGTAAGAATGAATGAGGCCATGTATCTTGAGATTTTAAGTGAAAACCTGCTTCCATCAGCATGACAATGATCCCAAACACACCGCCCGGGCGACGAAGGAGTGGCTTCGTAAGAAGCATTTCAGGGTCCTGGAGTGGCCTAGCCAGTCTCCAGATCTCAACCCCATAGAAAATCTTTGGAGGGAGTTAAAAGTCCGTGTTGCCCACCGACAGCCCCAAAACATCACTGCTCTAGAGGAGATCTGCATGGAGGAACGGGTCAGAATACCAGCAACAGTGTGTAAAGACCTTGTGAAGACTTACAGAAAACATTTGACCTCTGTTATTGCCAACAAAGGGTATATAACAGTATGGAGATAAAATTTTGGTATTGACCAAATACTTATTTTCCACCATAATTAAAAAATAAATTCTTTTAAAAAACTCAACAATGTGATTTTCCGGATTTATTTTTCCTATTTGGTCTCTTATAGTTGAGGTATTCCTATGATGAAAATTTCAGGCTATTACTATTTAAAAATCATTATGCAATTTGTCTTTCTTCCCCTTGAACCCTTGTCTGTGTCTGTAGGTGTGGAAAGGTTACTTACAGAGGAAGAGGACGAAGCAGGAGCGTGAAGAGGAGATGATTGTTCTGGGCATGGTGAGCTCAACATCTGTCATATAGTGTAGTAATGTGATTTCTAGTGCATCTTTTCTTCCGAAAACCAGCCTTTACATCTGACATTTCTAACAATGGTGTACTCAGGTGTGGTTCAATGATCTTCAAGAGGATCTTACTAGCGTTTGGTATCAGGGCGATGGTGCGTTAGTTGGCCACTCCTTTGGCCACAGACGTGTTCTTCAAATGTACTGATATCTTATTCTTCTTTTTTTTTCGGCCGTCCCTTTTTAGGGGTCACCACAGCGAATCATCTGCCGCCTTCTAACCTTATCCTCTGCATCCCCTTTTTCACAATAACTAACTTCATATCCTCTCTCACGGCATCTGTACATCTCCTCTTTGATCTTTTTCTAGACCTCCTGCCTGGCAGCTCCAACCTCAAACCACCTCAGTCTGGCCTTTCTGACTTCTCCAAAACATCCGACATGGGTTGTTCTTCTGATGGATTCATTGATCCTATCCATCCTTGTCACTCCCAAAGAGAACCTCAACATCTTCATCTCTGCTACCTCCAGCTCTGCCTCCTGCCTCTTGTCTTTTCTTTAGTGCCACCGTCTCTAAGCCGTAGAGCATCACTGGTCTCACCACTGTCTTGTACATCTTTTCTTTCATTTTCGCTGATACTCTTTTATCACACAACACATCTACTGTAACACTTTTCTCCACCCATTCTTCAAATGTACTGATATAATAAATGTTAATTATGCTAATTACACCATGGATGTGGTAATGTTTGTTTTGCTTTTCGTCTTTCTATTATATTCTATACATTGTTTTGTAATATAAATGTCCAATAGAGGTAGCTTCGACCCTTATGCTTGTTGTAGTCCATTAAGCCCAGTCTGGTCCAGCCGTGCCCGGCTGTCGTCCTCGCTGAAGACAATAAAGCCATCAGGAGGAAGAAGCAGGAGGAGCATGAGGAGGATTATCACAAAGCTATGATCTCCATCTCCAAGATCCTGCGAGAGACCGAGGGTCCTGACATGAAGGAAACGATGAAGGGTCAGATCAGACAGTGGTTCATCGAGTGCCAGTGAGTGATTAGATCATGCAAAACTTGAACTAAACAATGTGTGTGTAATGATTTACTGTAGGATTTCACATAGATTCACCCACGATTAACATGTGTATCATATGTTATTATGTGCTGTACATCAGTATCTAAAGTATTCATTTTGATCAGCGATGCAACAGGGTCTTTTCCTGACTTTCCCGATGAGGAAGATGGTGGATCAGCTATTATTTTTGCTAATAAAACACCTGAGCAGGTAAATAAAACTTTTACAAATAGGTGTGTAGATATGAACAAGATTAATGCAGCTATTAATACATTTTAACTTGGACTTGAACCTGAACCTGAAAATAAACATATGCATCAAAATGTCCAACATTTGTCATCATTTGTCAAATGATTTGGTTTGACAGATTGATTTAATAGGCAGTGGTTAAAATTAATCAATACATCAGTTTTAAATTAATTAGAAATAATTATAACTAATTTGAGGCGTAGTGGTTAGCACTGCCAGGGTCTGGGTTCGATTCCCGTCTCTGTGTGCGTGGAGTTTGCATGTTCTCCCTGTGCTTTGTGGGTTTCCTCCTAGTACTCTGGTTTCCTCCCATAGTCCAAGGACATGCAGATTAGGATAATTGGTGTTCTCAAATTTTGTGTGTGTGTAAGTATGTGCCCTGCGATGGATTGGCCCCCTGGCCAGGGTGTACCCCGCTTTGTTCCCTAAGAATCCTGGGATAGACTCCAGGTCCCCACGACCCTGAATACAAGATAAAGTGTTATAAACTATGAGTGAGTGAGTAATTACAAGTTAAATATTATTGATTTATCTCCGCGTTAAATGAGTTTTGCTTTAGCATCGAGAGTAAAAATACATTGTGTCATGCTGTTATCATAAAACAATCAATGACTAAGTGATGTGATGAAGCGGCATTACTGCCACGACTCTGAAGTTCTTATAAAAGCACGTTTTTTTTATTTATTAAAAACAGCTCATCAACCTTTTTATCTGCTTTTAGGTCTGTACAACATTGTTGATTGTCTGCAAAAGCGAATTCCTGTTCTCTATCACATTATAGCAGCTATGAACAGACTTTGTTTTTGCTTTTTTTTGGTAAAACTCACTGAAGCTGATGGAAGAGCTGGCATCTAAAAATGAGGAGGAAGAAAACAAAAAGGCGAAAGAGAAGGAAGAGCAGAAAGACAAAGGGAAAAAGGAAACCAGGAAAGAAGAACAAGTGGTACGTGTGATCTGTGGCTGTGTTGTAAATAATGAGTACTGTATTAGGGAGCACACTAGTAACTGTTCTCTTAACATTACAAATGCATCCTTGTCAGATCAAGTGTTATGCCCATGATGCAGGGAACACTGGTACATTGCATTTTTATGTGTTTTTAGGCTTCACTCTGGGAAATAATGCTTTTTAGTGTATGGAGTGTAGTCTGTGATATTCTGTGCTCGGTTTACAGGAAGAAGAACCTGGGCTGAAATTGCTGCCTTCTGCCTTTCTGTCCGAGCTACAGAAAGGACACAAGACATTTACAGGTGAGTCTGTATCCTGTTTTTTTAAAGAAAGTCTTGTCAAATATTTACTGATTGCTAATTTACTAATTACCCCAGCACCAAGAATAATGTAATATCCGATACTCTGCCTGGAACAGCTAAACTGGGACCTGTCCCTGGCGCCGGGCCCGGTGCAGAGTTCACTGGCAGGCGACTGGTAGCTGGGTTGCCTACAGAACCCGGTTGGGCTCAGCTAAAAACGACAATGTGAAGGGGTCGTATGGGCCCACCACTGGCAAGGTCCATAGAGGGGTTCAGTGCAAATGCCTACTTGTTTCTCTTTTCAGCAATGGAAACTGGTTTTTGACAAATGGAATGAAACTTTACTTGGAGAAAGGAGCCTGAACTGGTGCAGAAGGTTGAAAATACCAACTACATATAGTTGGTCTCACCTCCAAACATAGCATTGGCTCTGGAACCAGAATCCATGATAATAGGTGGTCTCTCTCTTTCTCCTACTAAGGAGTTGCCCAGAGTGTGAGGTGCCAGTAGATGAAATGATCGCTTAAATGTGAAAACTTTCACTTTTGTGTACATAAATGCACTTTAGAATACTCAGCCTTCTTGGAGAAAGTGGGGTGTATCTTAAAAAGAATCATGCACACAGATTTCTTTGTTCAGCTTATAGACTACTGTCAACTAGGAAATCTGGAGGGGATTGTTTGTGAGGAACAGCCTGCC
Source organism: Clarias gariepinus (assembly GCF_024256425.1). NCBI lineage: Eukaryota > Metazoa > Chordata > Actinopteri > Siluriformes > Clariidae > Clarias > Clarias gariepinus. The sequence continues at coordinate 2,320,886 of NC_071108.1, read as the reverse complement.
TGATTGTAACCCGAGTGGCGAGTTGTTGCTGAGTTGCATGGTTTGTGCATGACCAACACCATGTTTGAACAAAAGGCATTTCATAAGAGTACCAGAATGCCTTGGGCAGAAAGACGGTGAACAAATTTATAGTTGATCTAATCTGGGGCCATATGTTTTGAAACCGTGGGTAAAGAGATGAGGAGAGCTCTTAACCTGTCACCATCTGGTGGTGATTTGGATCAGATGGCAGGGAAGACAGACAGACCATGCAGACCCAAACAAGTAGTTGGGTCCTGCTGGGAATGACTGGTTAAAGTCTCAGTCCAACATAATTTGGATTCCCACCTTCAAAAGAGCTTTTTCTGAATCCCACAGGAGGAAGGAGACATATAATCTGAATAAATCCTGTTCAAGACCTCCATTGTGGAAAAGGCTGTATGTAACTGGGGTTAAACGATTGTTTGTGCCTGTTATGGCGGGCAACCCAAGGACCCGGTGGTGGAAAGCTGTCAGGCTGAAGAAGGAGGAAGCTTTTCGAACCTGAATGAGAAGTTTGGAAAACCAGAAGGAGCTCAGAGGAGACTTTCTGCTCTTCCTCATCGAGAGAAGCCAGTTGTGTTGATTTGTACACCTGATAAGGATATCCCCATGGTGGAATACTGTTGATGTCCCCAAGGAAGAGCTGGAGGAAGTTGCTGGAGACAGGGCTGTCTGGACAACTCTGCTTCCTTTGCTTCCACTGTGAACCTTTAATTGAACTAAGCAGTTTATGTAATTGATTTTTACCAATGTTTTGGTAGATACAGTATTTTAATATAGAGCATATTTAATTTCATAATTTTTTAAAGGCATCATTTCTTGTGTACAGTGTAAAAGCTTTCTGTTTGCTCTCACACACAGACGTCTGGCAAAACCGAGACGAGTCCAAAAACTTCAGCCAAAGACATGAAGCGGAGCTGATTAAAGAAGATAAGAGGAAAGTGCTTGAGGGAGAAATAAGATTGCAGGTGAAAATTAAAGCAGCTTTTTCCAATTAAGCCCTAAAACTGTACAAGGACACACTTCAAGTAGTACTGCAATGAGAAAAACCTCCTGACATGTCTTTGCACTTGTGTTTTCAGGTGGACGAGTTGATGAGACAGGAGCTCACTAACTGGAAGTTTGCAGTGGAAGGAAGTAAAGGTGGAAAGGCCAAGCCTGCAGGAAAGGTCCTGATCGTCTTTCATGCCTTTTTTCTTTTTTTTCTTTTAGACATTAGTGTTGATTGCTGGTTAAATGTGTTTATTTTACTTTACACACAGAAGAAGAAGAAGAAGACATTGAAGAGTGTAAAGAAGAAAAAGAAAGACAGAGACCTTACAGCTGATAGGTGACTTAGTTCCATGTGTGTTAAATGCGCTTTATATTAAATATGCAAATAAGCAATTATTTCCTAGAGAAAAACATTTTGTTTCTTTGTACTTTACATACGGTTCAGTTTTTATCAAGTGCATCTTAAATCAGAAAAGAGGTTATAATAAAGACATGACCATATGTCTTAGTCATTTAGTCATCTTTTATTGTTCTTAAATATAATAAGACAAAAAAGGAAAGGCAAAGAAGAATAAACCTGTCTTTTCCTAAACTTACAACTTTACAAAGCACTGAAGACTCCATACTGTACATGTTACAGAAACACATTTCTCCTTAGACAATGTACCTGTTGTAGTGATTACTAAAGATTTTTAAGATCTGTTCATCTGGAGCACCTGCTCTTCCAGTCCATGTGAACGTGCTGTTACTATAAACATGATAAAGTTTCAGAATGAGTGCATTAATTTAAATAAACCTGGGAGAAGAGCTGCTGTAGAGCTGTCAGAATCCAGAATTTAACTGTATAAAGTAAAATCTATTTCACATCAGGAGCATCGAGTCGCTGTATGAAGAGCTGGTGATGGAAGGCTTGCTCAAACCAGCGCATAAGGTGAAACTACGCGACTTCATTGGTATGAACATTTTAACATGTTTAGCTCTGATTTTTTTCCGCTTCAGTGAGTCTATTTGCACATGACTAACAATAAGATAAAAGAGTGTAATGTAATATTAGCTTGTGTCTATCTTGTGTCTACAAAAAATTATGTCTTGGCAAGAAAAAATATCTTAAATAGTGGAGACATTATTTATCTCACTAGTCTCATACTGTAGATAAATATTAGTTTTGGGTTTTTTATTTAGTTTTACATTCAGGCATTCGGTTATTCAAATCGTGATTGAAGCTGCAAAGTAAGTGGGCGCTGGGCCGTTTTTAGCTTTGGAGACAAGCTTTTGAATGTGTTTTGAATTTGATGCAGGCAGCTACAGAAAGCCAGTACTGAGAGCATAGAAGTGTGGTGGTGTGGGAAGACTAGGATAAATGGTGGACAGAGGCAGACCTACCAGTAGTCCAGTCTTGAAATAACAAGGGACTGGATAAGCACCTGAGTAGCCTATGGTTAGAGGAATGGATAAATTCTTCTGATATTGTGAAGAAGAAATTGACAAGCGCAAGTAAGGTTAGCAATGTGTGGGGAAAATGATGCGCTGATAAACTGCCATCCAGGATGAGATGTCTGTCAGATATGATGAGATCTGGGTGAAAACCTTAATGTCTAAGAGAGGAAAGGAAAAAAATAGTTGTGTGTCATCTCATAAGAATGGTATGAAAAGAGGTGTGAGGTTATGATCTCACCAAGAGATCGGGTATAGAGGAAGAACAGAAGAGGTCTGACTACTGAGCCTTGTGGGACACCAGGGGAAAGTCTGCATGGCGTAGATGTAGATCCCCTCCATGTCACTGGAGGGGATCCACATGTGACATGTGTCATCCCCAACCATTTAACAATTTTACATTCTTTGTGCTGCGACACTTTTAAGAATCTTAATCATAAAACGTTTACTTTTGTAAGAGGTTTACAATTCCTTTAAATTTTCCACATTACAGGTGATTACAGCTACCTCGGCACGACCTTGAGGCAGACTGACATCGAGCCCATGCCCTCATTATCAGATGTGCGCCAGGTTATATCTCTTTGGGCCGTCTTGCCATTGGGTACATCGTTCAGTCTGTTTTACTACCTGTATATGTTGATCTCTTCACTTTGCTCTAAATTAATCTCTCTCACGTGTTCTCACACTGTCTTTCTTGCTCTTGCTGAAGGTTCCCATGCGATCCATGAGAAAGCTCCTCTAGTAAAGTCCATACTCCTGGTGGGGCCGTCAGGAGTGGGGAAGAAGATGCTAGTCCATGCTATCTGTCAGGAGACCGGAGCTAACCTGTTTGACCTTTCCGCTTCAAACCTGGTGGGAAAATATGCAGGCAAGAGTGGGCTCCAGATGATGCTGCACATGGTGTTTAAGGTGAAGCCACTTTGTCTTAGATAACTGGTTTTGAAGGAGGTAGGGGGTAAGATTGGCATGCGATTAAATTATTTAACGAAAAGACGCTATGATTTGGTAATGCCAAATATATAAATGCATTAAAAAAAAATTATTTAAATTCTCGCACCAAAACTTCAGCAAACACAGACAATCTCCTGATCATCAGATTTTATAGGCTGATATTTATTTAATTGTTATGGTACACTAGTTAATAAATAAATAACTAAATAAGTAAATAAATAAGTAAGTAAATAAATAACTGCACTTGTCTCTGTGCTAAATTCTTACTGGCGATTAATCCATGATCATGATTTAACATCCACAGTTTAAATAAGGGCAGTTAAAAATTGGCATGATTTGGGGAATTCTGTGTCGTCTCCAGGTTGCCAGATTAATGCAGCCATCTGTAGTATGGATCGGAGATGCTGATAAAATGTTTTATAAGAAAATACCAAAGGAGGAGAAAGAGGTAATAGTTTGGAGTTTCTCTCTGTTTTGTAAAATGTTTATATTGACAGTGATCTAAATATTTACTTGTATGTACAATGGAACCTTAGTTTGCGAGCATACGCTCGGCGTTAAAACAAGAAGTGCATGCGCGCTACGTGATACTTGATGATACATGTTACTCATATATCAAGACTGGTTTATCAAGTTAACATTTATTGGAAATTTTTGCTCGTCTTGTGGAATGCCACAAGTTCCACTGTATATGTAAAGTGTTTAAAGTTTAAATACGTTTTTTTTTACTTACAGTTAGATCCAAAGAGGCTAAAGAAAGATCTGCCTAAAATCCTTAAATCTATCAAAGGTGAGGACCGTGTTCTTATCGTAGGAACGACAAACAATCCTGTGAATGCAGACCTAAAGTCTCTGTTAAAGCTTTATACCAAGATCATCCTCATACCCCGGCCAGACTACGCCTCGAGGTTCGGTATGTAATCAAAACACTTTTTTATGAATTTGAACTATTAATATTTCCTGTAGATGTTGTGATTACGCTGATAATTTATTATGATAATTTTGTAAGATTTGGAAAATGAAATTAAAAGATTCTGTCAGTTTATTAATATACAAAGATTGCAATTATTCTCACACCCTGGATTATAAATATATAAATATAGCACATTTAGTTGTTATAGAGACCTTTGACGCAGGGAGTGGTTTGACGCAGCAGAGAAATGTCACAATGTCACGTAATGTTTTATTCCTCTTATACTACAGCAGTTTATCAAAGTATTGTGATTTTAATGATGTATTTCACTTTCTATTTTTTATAATTTCTTTTTTAATTGTAAAAACTGTAGAAGCGTAAACTCCTTTGTCCTATATATATATATATATATATATATATATATATATATATATATATATATGTATTTATATGTATTTATATATATATGTTATGTTATGTTATGTGGAGCATTCACTGTACAGGTCCCTGTGAATGACCTGTTACTATAGAAACAAAAGTATATTAAAACAAGTGCAATAAATCTGTGATTTGCATGTTGGATCTTCTGACCAATCACAAGGTTCAAAAGCGCTGTGGTATAAACAATAAGTAAAATATTACATCACCCCTGCTGTAGTTTTAATAAGAGAAAGTATTTTATATTTACTAAAATCAGTAGTGTTGTGTGTTTCCTCGAAGTCATGTGGAAGGAACTGATCCAGAGGAACGGAGGTGTTGTGACCAGCGACCTCGACCTCAGCTCCCTGGCTAAGATCTCGGATGGATACACACAGGGTCACATGGTGCGTGTGGTGAAGGGCATCCTGACCGAGTGGCGCATACAGCAGCTGGCTAAACGCCCACTGACCGCCACCGAGTTTGTCTCGCCTCTCGCCAAGATCGACCCTGTGTTCCAGGATGAGGAGGAAGCCCTCAAAGTAATGCAGTGATGGATGGAGGTTTTATTTATAGACACCTTTTTAATGAAGAGCTATCAATACAGTGACAAAAATTAGTGGCCAGTTTATTAGGTATACTGATTTAGCAACAAGAACCCAACAACCTGGCTTTATGTGCAATAAAAAGGTACAGATGATAAATATTTAATTACTGAAAATATACAGTATATTACACAGTTCCCAGAGATTGCACTCAGATGTGTGATAGAGGGCATGATAATAGATCCCCTGGCTAGTGTTCTCGTCTTTTTAAAAATAGTTCTACATTGGACCTTTAACACTTTATAAAATGTTCATAATTTTCCCACGGAAACAAACCAAAGGATCCAGGAGAAAGATGTTAAAATAATACCAGTTCTCAATATCGCTCTCAGGTGGTCAGAGCAGAACGTGCAGTTCGCTCTGTCTGTTGTGTAACTCGGACACCTGTCATGTTTTTCCCCCACAGAGCTGGTATGCGAAGACTCCTCTGGGTAAGAAGAGAGCGAGAGCTGCTTTAGGGATGGACGCAGAGGAAGATGTAGCAGCTAAAGATGGCAAAGACAACAAGAAGAAAGGAAAGAAGTAACTTCACTTACTTGGCCCAAGAGACTGTATCACATTCCTCATTGCTTAAAAAATAAAACCAAATTTGTCTTTATATTTCAAAAAAATTTTTAAACAGGCAGCTGCACCAGGTGCAAGGACTTTAACATCCTTAAGGAGGCATGAGCTTTTTTTTATTTTTATTTTTTAAACCAATCAAGTTATTATTTCTGAAAACTAGAGAGAAATTTATATTAATCATAGTTATTGAAAAAGCTAGACTCCTAAGAATGGCCATTCTCCTGAAATCCTGCTGATAAAAAAAAATGGTTTTATGATTCTAATGATGTTATTTAGCCACTTTTGAAAGTTATGCATCCACTGAGATATACACCACACCCCTTTAAAATTCCATGTGTGTATCACATACCTGAGTTGACAAATGGCACACAGAGTCATCAATAATGGGTGGCTGCAGTGTTACCAATTTGCAAAAAGCCTTGATGTGCAAACCCACAAGAAGCTGAAGATATTCCGATGATGGCAGATGCTCTCATCCATGGAAAGAAGAAGGAAAGACTGATCAGGAGATGGTAGGACAATGTGCCCACCCGACGCAACCAAAACCCCAAAACCCCAAAACTCTTGGATGATGTTTGCTTTGATCATGTGGCTCAATTCCCAGTTTTCACTGACAGGGGAAGTTGTAAGTTCTGCCCTAGTATTAAGAAAAACTTCTTTGTTAGGAAAGGTGGTGTTTGTGCATTGACATCAGGAACAGCTAAGACATCTACATCCAAAAAATAAAAGGAGAAGAAGACAGAGGTGGTGGTTTTTATTTTTACAAATATACACTGTCCACTTGCTTATACAGTGGAACCTTGGATTGCGAGCATAATTCGTCCTGCAAGCGTGCTTGTATATTAAAGTAAATTTCCCCCGAAAGAAATAATGGAAATTCCAATGATTCGTTCTACAACCCAAATATATTCATGTAAAAATAATTACTACAAAATATAAAGTAGAAATAAAACAAATTAACCTGCACTTTACCTTTGAAAAAGAATCCCGACAGAGCAGTGTTTCTGTGTGTTTGTGCATGCACACACATGTGTATCGGTGTGTTTGTGTGTGATTGTATGTGCATGTGTGTATGAATCTGAAATAAGACGAGGGAAGGAAGGGGGCTACTGTGTAGGATGACTTTCACACACATACTTACAGAAACACTGCTCTGTTGGGAATCTTCTTTAACAAGGAATCTCTCTAATGACACTCACGTGCAACAGAATCACCGCTGTAAAGTAAAAAAATAAAGCGAATTAACCTGAACTTTGAACCTGAAGAATCCCGACAGAGCAGTGTTTCTGTTGGTGTGTGTGTGTGTGTGAAGGTGAGAGGAGAGGATGAGCGAGGTACCTACTGTGTAGGATGATGCACACACACACACACACGTTCTAACGGAACACAGAACACTGCTCTGTGGGGAAACTTCTTTAACAAGGAATCTCTCTAACGACCCTTGCACGCACACACTCACGGACACACTGACTCTAGAAAATGGATGTTTAACAAGGAACCTCTCTTAACTGAAAAACCTTCATTGAGGAATGGAAAAACCTGAGTTTCCTGCCCAGAGCCCTGATTAAATTCAACCCCTCCAAACACCTTTAGCGTAAACCCAAGATCAGTGCCTGAGCTTACAAATGCTTCTGTAGGCGAATAAATACAAATCCATAGCATTCTATTCTATTCTATTCTATTCTATTTTAAGGGGAAATATCAGGAACAAGGTGTACAGTACATGTGGGTGTGATGCTTAGGATTCCACAAACTTTTGACCATGAAGTGTAACTCTAATATACTGAACTAAACAGATAAAATGGCATTGTTAATGTCAAACTATTTATGAGGCAATGAGACAGGACAATCAGGAAGGACGCTGCTTTATGAGCTCCAGAATGATTCGCAATATAAACTAAAGACACCACAGTGAGTTAATGACTTACTGTATATCCACTTGTCTGTCTTTCAGCTTTGGCACATTTTACCCCAACAGCACTCTCTTCTCAAGTACCTATTCATTATTATGGTAAACCGTTCCACACAGTCAGTCATGTGCTTTTGCCAGTTTGATTATCAGAAGATGGTTCTTACTTAAGGAACGATGTACAGCTACCAGTGTACAGTATAAATCTAATGCAGTTTCTAAATACAGTCGACCCTCAGTATACGAACGGCCTGGCTTGTGAATTTTTGACTTACGTACCAAAATTGGCTGGATTTGGCTTCACCGTATGAAGCAGGTTCGGAATGTGAACAATCAAGATGGTCACGCGTACAACCGGTTGCTGATCCAAACTTGTTTGCGGCAGTAAAAAGCAAAGAGAAGCGTGTTTTATATTCTTTTTTTTTTTGTTGCATTTTGTGTAACCTTTACATCTCTACAACACATTCTTGAACTAACTATTGGTTGTGTTAAAAAGGTAATTAAAGTACCGTCTGTATGTGTCCGTATTATACTGAAGTCCCCACAAAGCCAGTGTTCCCATAATGTCAGAATTCTTCCATTGTGTTTGTTACTTAACTAGGAAAAATCTCTAGGATTAGCCCAAATACTGTACAATTTTTGACTCAGTTCACATGATCTAACACTTTGATACGGAATTTACAAATTAACAAAAACGTGTTATATTCATGAATAATCATAAGGAACACATGAAGCAAAAAGGCTTTGTTGTTCTTCTGCGACCTACACCAGAGCCGGGGATTATACATGGTGATAAAGATATGGAATGTGATTCGGGATAGTTTCAAGGTCAGCTAATAGGAGAAGAGGATTTGGGGCCTTGGTTAGAGCTTAAGCTCTATGATTGGTCTCGGGTGAGGTGGTGAAATTGAGACGCTCGCTTTAGACGGGGATTTAGGAGATCACCTCAGAACAACAAATGGACGTGGATGGCGTTCACGGCTCACAGTTCACAAATGCATGTTTCGGTCATGTTTGCTCTCTGAACTTCCTCACTGTTACCAAGAACTAAAGCACTTTTGTGTTTTATTCAGCTTGGTAAGAAACACCATGTTGATATTGTTTAGATGATCTAAAGGTCAGCATGCCGATGGTGTCACCGTGATCAGACGCACTGCTCGGATTTGGATTTGCGCAATCTCTGCTTATATTTAGACCAGTATAATAATGGCTGGGTTTATAAACGTTCAGGGAGATGATATATTTACATCAATAACCTAACATCTGGAGTAGCTTCTCTACCTTCGTTAACACTCATTAAGACGTATGGCATCATGAGGAGAAGAAACAGGACCTGTGAAACTCAAAGCCATGTGCTCCAAGCTTCAGGTTTAACACACCACATCAGTCGTTCTCTCATACACTAGTCATTTCACCAGTAAGAGAATGTGAATGGTGTCCTTTTTTGGCTTCAGGAGTCCACTTAGTGTCCAAATACATCACTACAGCATTTTATTTAACCTCTGTTTAACCTCTGTCACAGATAAATAATAGATTATTATAACATTCATTTTGATTAGTGTGGGAGGCCTGAATTATTTCAAAAGTGTGTTAGTGAGGCCTAATCATATATTCAGGTTTCTTAAAGACTGATATGTTTGCATGTGTTGGGAAATAAGTGCTGAGTGTTGACTTATCAGTGTGGTAACTTTCCCTGACCTTCCTGTCTAACCTCTCTCACATAGCAATGGATTATGAAACCTTTGGATATTTTGAATATTTTAGTCAAAACATCATGGATATAGAGGACTCAGATATCTTGCCGTTCACATAATTTTTAAGATTAATCCATCTACTCGCTCTAATTCATTGTTTATACCACTTGTCCTGTAAGGGGTCACCACATTAACCTAATCTGCAGGTCTTTGCACTGTGGGAGGAAACCGGAGTATGCGGAGGAAACCCAGCAAGCATGGGGAGAACATGCATACCTAAGGTGGGACTCGAACCTAAGGGAATCGAACCTGCCGAATACAAAGCCACCGTGTCTCTCTCAATCAATGCGCTTCTATACAGGGTGGGGGAAAAGTAACTAGTCATTAAAAACTGGTAATAAAGGCCATATATACTAATAAAATAAATTATTTCATAGGAAAATAAGAGGAATTCTTTAAATTACAACGTAGGCATCGCTGGCATGAACCAGTTTCCTTTAATGGCAGGGGATGAAATGCACAGTCTTCTGAAGGACGTCATTTGTGATCCTGCTGAGAATCTCCTGAATCTGTGCCTCCAAGTCCTCCAGCATGTTCCAGGACAGATGCCTCCAACAAACCCAGATCTAACTCCATTTGATTTTTTTTCCTGTGCGGCTACAAAATAAGGAGGTGTACAGGACAAAGCCTCACAGTACGTGTACATGTGCAATTAGTTGCAATAAACTGGTATTGGAAATATGGACTTTATTACCAATTAATGCGCTGGTACTTTTCACCCACTCTGTAGATATTCTATAAGATACATAACACAGTAACCAAACAGTAACAACAAACAAAATCAATATTTAGTCCTTCTAACCTATTATCAGACATAAAATTTATTAATTACAGTAATTTTCTTCTAATAATAAATATTAAGTAAAATTGTCTAATGTGTGCTATATTTGGTTTTATTTTTATCATTTAACATTTCAGCATTCTCATTTCTATAAAAAAATACCTTTCTGTTTACCCTCATTAAATAAACCTATATTTTATGCATATGCAAATTAGAAACACCCGCACCTACACGGCCCACCTTCATCCGTGGCGAACCATCACGTGTTGCATCTCCTGCATTTGCACAGGGGAACGTTATTTGGTTTTATGATACAACAAAAATCACTGCAGTAATGTGTGTAATGTACTAATTTAAAAAACTAAAAAAAAAAAAAAATCTAAAGACGTCTAACTGAGAGTGAATAATACTGTTTATTATTTTATTTATATATATTTATATTTATATATTTATATTTATGTATGCTTCATGCAGTTGATGCTCACTTGTTGCTATGTTTATGGACAATCTATTTTAAAAAGAGAGTGTGAGGATAGACGTCAGCTGTTCTCCATTAGGATTTAGTCTAGCTGAAAAAAAAAAAAAAAACACCTTCCACTGTCCGGAACCTCGGGGAAGAGGGAGTGTGTGTGTGTGTGTGTGTGTGTGTGTGTGTGTGTGTGTGTGCGGGAAGACACAGGAGGCTCTGCCCAAACTTTTTCATGTTGATCTTCAGGGATTTGTGCAAAACCTTTGAGTAACAATGCAGTGGGTGAGTAATAACACGATGATCAGTTTATACAGTCAGCCATCAGTGCAACAGCTGCTTATAGTGTTTTGCAAAATGTAAGCAGGAAAATTATTGGTGGACAAAATTTACTCACAGAAATCATTCTCTGTGTTTTTCTAGCAGTTTTATTAGTTATTGTGTTGAAGAATATTTTAATAAACACCGACAGTAATTAAAGCCAGGTATCACTAACATCACGGTATCATGTTTAATGCTGTGTCTTAATACCTTGAGCTACTGTATAACTGTACTAATTTATGACATATAAATCAAAAAAATAGTTTTAGTTTGTTTGTTATTCAATGAGGTAGCTCTGTATCATGTTTCCGTCTCATCGCATTTTTCTTTCATTGTTATCGTCAGAGTTCACCTCTCACCCAATAGAGTGCACAAACTTGTGAGTGAACAGACGAGATAACCATGGCTTGTAAGGACTCATTTAAGTTTTAACTAATTTATAATTATTATTATTATTATTACTTTTTATCTTAAAAATGTAACTTACGCATTATTTGATTTTTTCAGTAAATAAAATTCAGGTGATTAAAGGTCTTGAAGATGTGACGTTGTGTGAAAAGGAAGCCTGGACCTTCGAGGTGATTCTGAGTCACGCGTATGTCCGAGGCATGTGGACGCGGAACGGGCTGCCGTTTAAATCCAAGCCCTCATGTCGTATTGCAATGCAGGGGAAGAGGCACACTCTCACTCTGACCCGTGTCTCGCTGTTAGACATGGGCCTCGTCAGCTTTCAGGCAGAAGGAGTGGAGACCCGCGCTAACCTCACTGTCACAGGTAACTACATGCAACCATTTCTAATTAATCTGATCTAATTAAACAGATGTAAATCATATGCAAATGTACTATTGGTAAATTGTTGTGATGAAAAAGGAAAAACTCCCCCCCTAGGACACTCCCGTACTGGAAAATAATCACCTATAGGGCCGTAACAATAACTCTACTTCACTTCAATCAACATCCTACTAAGTACAGTAGTTGCTCAGTATACTGCATAATGCATTGACAAATAAAGTACATTTTAAATCTTAGATCAATAATAGCGCGACATGGTGACTTAGTTGTTAGCACTGCCGCTTTGAACCTCCAGGGTCCAGGTTTGATTCCAGCCTCTGTGAGCACTGAGTTTACATGTTCTCCCCATGCTTGGTGGTTTTCTCTGGGTACTCTGGTTACCTCCCACAGTCCAAAGACATGCAGATTAGGCTAAAGGCCATATCCCATAGTGAGTGAATGTTGACCAGAGTTGTCACCACTGGCCTACAGTGTCCTTAGTTGGACTACAGAGGTTCCTACAGTAGATGGATGGATGGCTGGATGGATGGATATAAAGTAGAGTAAACCTCTATTGCTTTAGTATTTAACTATAAAGGTCTTTTGGAGCAGTTAGACACTATTATACTCAATTACTGTATACTTAATTATATTGAGATTGTTACCCTTGGAGTGCTTTTTGATATATATTTTTAGCATAGATAGAATCATAGAACATTATCACATTTATGGACATGCATAGGAATAGAGCTAGCAGTAATACTCCTGTCAAAAAACTACGCATGCCAATTGTGATCTTTAAACAGTCAAAAACGCAAAAGGCAAAAATTGTATTTCAAAAATAAAATCATAAGTTGAGCCTCATTTTTATTTTTTATACTCTTCTTTTCATCCAGCGAGAGACATACAGATCCTGAAACACCTGCAGGATGTCAGTGTGATGGAAAGGCAGAGTGTAATGTTTGTGTGTGAAGTAAACCTGGAGGAAGTGGATGGAAAGTGGTTCAAGAACAACAGCAAGATAAAAGCTGGGGACAATGTCCGAATTAGACAAGAAGGTAAGCTTATGTGTCTGTATAGTTGTTAATGTGATTTATACCATTCATACCACTTTTGAAATCTTCACTCTGATTGGATAAATGGTTCATTTATCGGAGGTGACAACAATGGCTGTGACCTCACAGCTAGGGTGTGGAGCAAGGATGATGTTTTTGATACCAGGTAAAGGGGCTAGCATGGTTTTCACAAATCCATGCAGCACCAGCAGCAAGGTGGCCCTAAAGCCAAGAGGTGGTACCAGCAAGAGCTCCCTTAAGCCAAGCAGTCGTTTAAGCACACTGTCCTCAAAGCCAACCAGTAGGGCTTAACAGAGCATCCTCAGCCCCAGAAGACACAGCTGGGCTTGGCCGAGATGATGCCTGGCCTAGCTGGGACTTTTTAGATTATGGTCAAAGTGCAGGGCATATCTTAAACAGAACAAAGCATATATCAGGCCGTGCATGGAATGGTTCAGGCATCACAGTAGATGAACAGAGCATAATTTAGGCATATCTTGGCAAAATTCAGACAGGTCTTGGCAGGAAACCCTTGTAGTTGTTTTTTTATGATCTTGTCTCCAAACAAAACATAGGTAAAATTCACTCAATGACCATCAAAGCCATCAAACCAGAAGATGCTGGTGAAATCACCTTCATGGCAGAGAGAGTTTTGTCCACAGCAATGCTAAGGGTGAAAGGTAAAAATAAATAATGTAATATTTTAAAAACATTTCACCAAATTTAATACACCAAACCAATACTTGCGATTTCCTTCAGAACTTCCAGTTCAGATTGTAAAGCCACTGCGGGTGAAGATTGCCCTGTACAGACACCGTGCCCTGCTGGAGTGCCAGGTCTCCCGCGCTAACGCTGAGGTCACGTGGTACAAACGGAACAGAGAAATTGCACCCAATGGGAAGTACCAAACTATTAGTGAAGGTCTGTACAGGCAGCTGACCATCGAAGAAGTGGGCTCATCGGATGAGGACACCTTTATCTGTGATGCTGGTGATGATAAAACATCTTGTCGACTGTTTGTAGAGGGTGAGATTAGATTTAAAAACAGATCACTTACACACAGAACATAGGCAGTTTGAAAATTTGCTCAAGGTATAAAAGGTCAAACTGTCGATGTGAGACTTGAGTAAAACACAGGCTGGTACCTTTCACAGGTTCTAAGTTTTGCTTGTCCTTTCAGAGCAGGCTATCAGCATTGTGCGTGGACTGAGCCCCGTCGAGGTAATGGAGCCTAAGGAGGCTCGTTTCAGAGTGGAGACAAGCGTTAAAGCAGAACGAGCCCCTAAATGGACTTTAAATGGGGAGCTGTTAAATCCTGGCTCTGAAGTGAGGATAGAGAGAGAAGGAACGTCACACCGACTTACATTCACCAACACCAACAGCAGCATGTGCGGCAGCATCCAGTTCAGCTTGGGGAAGAGCAAGTCGACTGCTCAGCTTACTGTTACAGGTAACAAAAAACCTCTAAGATTTAATCCCGAGATCTGTGTGTTACTATGAATTAACGTGTTTGTGTTGATTTATCCAAACAGAGCGCCCCTTGGTGATCACGCAACCCATTTCAGATGTGAAGGTTAAAGAGAACTGCTCAGTGACTCTCAAGTCTGAGTTTTGTCCTTCACCAAGAGTGGTGCGCTGGTTTAAGGGAAGAACTCCTTTACTTGCCTCAAGCAAGTACACCATGAGACGGGAGAAGAACCACGTTGAGATGACCATTATGGATGTGAAGGCTGGAGATGCGGGGGAATATCTGTGCCTAGCTGGTGGATCTGAGACCAGGGGTCGGGTCAGTGTAGAAGGTATGTTTCCAACTGTTTAAAGGTCAGTTATTTCCGAAGCCTTTGTGTTACCTGTAAGTTGTATGGTGTGAAGAAAATACTGTCATGCTGTAGCTCTTAAGTGGAATAAAGGGAAAATGTTCAACTTATCATTTGGAGATTTTGAGGACAGATTCCTGACAAACCTGCCTGTGCTTCTGGGGTGAGAAGGATGGCATTATTCCCAGTTCCCACTTTCATTTTCATTGCCATAGGTGACTACAAATTTACAAATAGTGATGAGTCATGGGTGGTTATATGGCAAGATTGTGACTTAATGGGTTGTGTCAGGGTGACTCTTGGGGCATTTTTACTCTAGGTACCTGGGATTGTTTCCATGAACATTTGTCCTCAAAGTTTGTTTTTTGATCTATTAGAACATGATTTTTTTCAGGCTTGGGAATCGTGCTCAAGACCACTTGAAGAGGTAGTCTCAATCACAATATGACGTATTCGGATCCAATTAGACAAGAAAGCCCATTGTACCTGAACAGGAAATGAACCGCTACAGTATTTAGACACAATGTCATTAGTGACATCTGTCTCCTCCAAAATCTCTGTGTACGTATAATACACTCCAAAAAAAAAAAATCTAAGAAACAAACATGCTTTTTTGTTGCAGTGAAGCAACTTAAGATCACACGGCATCTGGAACATGTAGAGGTTGAAGAAGAAGGAACAGCAGTGTTTTCCTGCGAGCTAAACTATGAAGCACCAAGTGTCACGTGGCTTCTCAATGAAAAGGTGATTCATGCAAGTCACTTGAACATGATCCATAATTCAGGCAAAGTATACATTCTGGCCCTGAAAAGACTTACACCGCAAGAAAGCAGGGTGACTTTCAAGACTGTCAGCATCAGCGAGTCTACCGTCCTCAGGGTCAAAGGTAAGGATTGTGTTTTTATTTATACCTTAATGAGAAAACCAACAGGAAATTTATTTGATGTGTCTTGATTACTCAGAAAGACCAGCGGTGTTTCTTAGATCGTTGGAAGACGTTGTGGCTGAGGAACGTGGTCAAGCTTGCTTACTGTGTGAAGTATCCAAGGAAGCAGTAACCCCCGTTTGGAGGAAAGATGGTACGGTCCTAAATGCTAGTGAAAAACATGAAATTCTTCATTTGGCAAAGTCATTATCTTTGATCATTCACAAGCTTAAAAAAGACGATTCTGGGGAATATTCTTGTGATGTGGGGACTAGCCAAACAAAAGCCAAGGTTGTCGTTCGTGGTAAGTCCAGTCTAAAATCTGGATGCGTTTTCCAATTTATCACCTGCCATATGAGACATTTCTAGTAATTGAAGTGGACTTATACTTGTTTAGATCTTAACATCACCATTGTCAAGCGGTTGCGGACAATTTCAGTGCTCGAGGGGGAATACTGCAGTTTCGAATGTATTCTGTCACACGACATCATTGATGAACCCTCATGGACACTGAATGGCCAGCTGATCATCAGCAATGGTCGAATTCAAGTTGCTCACCAGGATCGAAGGTACACCATGAGCATCAAGGAGGTTATGATTAATGATGCAGGTGATATAGTCTTCACCATCAAGGATCTCAGTTGCAGGACCATGCTGTTTGTCAAAGGTATATCACACATCCTGATTTTAGGGAAAGCATATTGTTTTGGCTGTAAGATTGAGCAAATCCTTTGTATTATCTGCTTACAGAGAAGCCTGTACGGGTGTTTAGGGACATGCTAAATGTTAAGGCAGTACCTGGAGAAGATCCAGAGCTTAGCTGTGAGATCACCAAACCTGAAGTGACCATCAAGTGGTTAAAAAATAACCGGTTAATTAGGTCTAGTTCTAAGTATGAAATGATGCAAAAAGGATATTTGGTAACACTAGTAATCCATAATGCAACTGTAAAGGACTCTGGAGAGTACTGTTGTGAGGCTGATGGAATCGCCACTAGGGCAAGGTTAGAGGTCAGAGGTAAGTACCTTAACAATTGTTTGATGTGATTATAAAATGGACTTTCTGCTGCAAGTATGGTAATGTCATATTGTACAACTTGTACTAGCTGAGTGAAATTATGATTATGCAAATAAAGAAATAATTTGACATCAGGAGATACCTTTTTAGGCTAACTTCTATACTATTTGTCGTCCAAATCTCACCTTTTCTCGCTTGTAGACTTTCAGCACACTTTTGCTAAGGAACTAAAAGATGTAACTGCAGAAGAAAAGAATATGGTAGTCCTGGAGTGTGAGACCAAAAGACCTGCCACTAAGGTGACGTGGTTAAAAGGCATGGTGGTGCTTAGCTCAGGTCAAAAGTACCTGATTTTGCAGAATGGTGTTGTTCTCTCACTAACCATATTCAACCTTGAGAAGGTTGACAGCGATTTGTACATGTGTGATGTTGGGACAATGCAGAGCAGGGCATTACTTACAGTAAAAGGTAAGCCTAATATCTTACCTTCTCTTTAGCATTTGATTAATTTCATGTGATTAATTCTTACAAACACTGTATAACACTTGCTGGTTCGCCTCTCAGGTCAGAAAGTGGGTATCTTGGATGAACTGGAGGATGTTGAGTGTTTGGAAGGAGACACGGCCACATTCAAGTGTCGTATCTGTCCAAATAACTTTACTGAGGTTAAATGGTACCTTGATGAGACTCTGCTGTATACTAATGATTTAAATGAGATCCAAATGATCAGTGGTGGCTACCACACTCTTACCATCAAACAGCTTGCACGCAAAGACACAGGAACAATATCTTTTGAAGCTGGGGACAAGAGATCCTATGCTTCACTGCTAGTAAGAGGTAGGGCTGGAAATATACTTGCTTAAAACAAACTATGTGTACATGTGGCTGTCTCACATTTCCTATGTTAGTTTGGTGCACAGCTTGTAAATGTCCTCAGAAGTTATTGTGATGAGCAGTGTAGTCTTCAGGGACATCAGAAATGAAGGAATGTTTTGAGGAGAAGTTGGGCAACCAGGTCCACTGTTACCTTCACCTCTAAATGCAAATATGCAATGCCAAAACACTTAGTGAGAGATAAATACTATTTTTTATTGATGTCCCCTTTTCTGCCACTATCTTAAAATTACCTATTGTATAACTGAGCTTCTTAATAAACTAAGTGTCACCATGTTCGTTTACTTTATGCACCATGTTCGTTTCCTTTTTTTTTTCAGAAAGACGCCCAACAATAATCAAACCACTGGACGACACCGAAGCTATCGAGGGAGGAAGTTTAAACTTGGTATGCAAGACCTCCAAACCGTGCCATATCCTGTGGTATAAAGATGGCTGCTTAATGTGGAACTCCTCTAGCTATTTCATGATTCGTTCTGGAAATGAGGCCAGGTTGACCATCCGGGAAGTTAAGGACACTGATGCAGGAGTGTATGAGTGTAACGCAGGATCCATCAGCACCAAGGCAACTGTGACTGTTAAAGGTCAAGTTTCAAGCAACACTAAAAATTTAGTTTTTTCATCCATTGGTTTTGCTTTACAGTATCAGTTTGTAAGCTGCATTACATGTTGGATATCATTTTCTTGGTTGTCTACTTTAAA
Source organism: Clarias gariepinus (assembly GCF_024256425.1). Taxonomy (NCBI): domain Eukaryota; kingdom Metazoa; phylum Chordata; class Actinopteri; order Siluriformes; family Clariidae; genus Clarias; species Clarias gariepinus. The sequence continues at coordinate 2,302,576 of NC_071108.1, read as the reverse complement.
TTAGGTTCAGGTTCCATAGCTGTCATGTTTACCCTGAATCTGTTTCCTGTTTCGTCATTATTAGCTGTGCCTGCTGAATTTACAAGTCAGCTTCATAATCAAGAAGCTGATGAAGGAAGTAGTGTGACACTGTTCTGTGAATTCTCTGTACCCGGGGTTCAGTACTTGTGGCAAAAAGGAGCTGAGACACTCCAGTCCGGAGAGAAGTACTTAATGAAGCAAAGGAAAAATTACATTTCTCTCACAATCCACAATGTGAAACTTGAGGACTCAGGGACATACAGATGCATTTGCAGGAACCAGATGACCACAGCCACTGTTACAGTGCTAGGTATGGATAAAATTTCTTAAACAAGCCTAAACTAAAAATGTTCACATAACTATTTTTTACTTTATTGTTATAGTATAGGCTGCAAAACGGCGTAGTGGTTAGCACTGTCGCCTTGCACCTCTAGGGTTGAAGGTTCGATTCCCACATCGGGTCAGTATGCATAGAGTTTGCATGTTCTCCCGGGGCTTGCTGGGTTTCCTCCGGGTCTTCTGGTGTCCTCCCATTGGCACCCTGTCCATAGAGTACCCTGCCTTTCACTCTAAGTCTCCTGGGAAAGGTTCCAGGCCCCTCGTGACCCTGCATACAGGATAAAGCGATATAAATGCTGAGCAAGTGAGTGAGTGTTATGGTATAGTGAGTCAGTCATTTTTCTTGACAGCTATTCCCATCACATTCATTAAAGAACTTAAAAGTCAAGAATCGGACGAGGGCACAGCCGTGACATTACGCTGTGAGCTCTCCAAAGCTGGAGTCCCAGTGGAGTGGATGAGGAATGAAGAAGTGCTCAGCCCTGGGATGAGGTATCAGATTCGACAGATAGTATCCATCCAGGAACTGGTCATTAGAAATCCAGTTCCAGAAGACAGTGGAACCTACAGCTGTGTGTGTACTGACCAAAGAACCGAAGCCACTGTCAAGATAAAAGGTCTGTCCTATTTTTATTTTTATTTTGGTGTTATAAATGGCAAAAGAAATTGATGTACAGTGTTGTTCCCCTAGCTCAACCAGTTACCTTCAAACAGAAGCTTAAATCTCAAGTGGTTGAAGAAGGAAGATATGTCACCTTACACTGTGAGATATCAAAGCTTGGCTTTCCTGTAGAATGGCGGAAGGGTCAAGAGTTGCTCAAGTATGGAGAAAAGTACCAGATGCGACAAAGAAGTTGTGTAATAGAGTTAAAGATATTTAATCTGACATGTGAAGACAGTGACATATATAGCTGCTCATGTGGTGATGTCCAAACATCAGCTAGGATTACTGTGAGCAGTAAGTGTCTCAAAATTTTGCTTCACTCTTGATTGTCAAGGTTATGTTAATGTAGTTAATGTTTTTTTTTTTATTGTGGTGAATAATTTTCTGTAGCGCAACCAATCAGTTTCACAGAGAAGCTAACAAACCTGGTTGCTGAGGAGGGCAAGAATGTGACCTTGCATTGTGAACTATCCAAAGCTGGTGTTCCAGTGGAATGGTGGAATGGAGAAGAGCTTCTTCATCCTGGACAAAAGTATCAGATGAGAGAAAGAGATGCAACACATGAGCTTATCATCTTTGACACAGTACCCGAAGACACTGGAGTCTATAGATGTGTATGTGGAAACCAGAAGACCAACGCAATGATAAAAATTGTTGGTAAGACTATGTTCTATGTTTTATTTATGTGAAAGAATGCCAATTGTACCAGTCACCTACTGTAATTATATGGATGATTATGTTCCTTTGAGGTATGGCTGCATCTTTCAAGCAAAACTTGAAGAACCAAGAAGCTTTAGAAGGAGGCAGTGTAGTACTAAGGTGTGAGCTCTCTAAAACTGGAGTACCTGTGGAATGGTGGAAAGGTAAAGAACATTTGATGCCAGGTGGGAGGTATCAGATGAAACAAGACGGCAAGATTGCTGAGATGGAAATCGCAGATGTTCTTCCTAATGATGCTGGAATTTACAGCTGTATTACAGGAAACCATAAAAGCTCTGCAGAAGTGAAAGTCACAGGTAATAACCACAGGTTTATTTGGAACCAATTTCATACGTATTCTATAATATACAGCGTTAGATTGAAAATTCTGTTCCTTCAGCTCTTCCGATTACTTTCAAACGCGAGCTCCAAGATCAGGTTTGTAAAGAGGGAGGCATGGCTGCGTTCACCTGTGAACTATCCAAACCTGGGGCTTCAGTGGAGTGGAGAAAAGGAAGAGTTATTCTGAAACAAGGAGAGAAGTATAAGATGAGACTGGTTGGAAGGTTAACCAAATTAGAAATAAATAACTTGGAAGAAAGTGATTCTGGAAGCTATAATTGTAAAACCAAAGATGCACAATCAACTGCTGATCTTATTGTGCAAGGTGAGGTGAATAAGATACAATACAGTTTACTCAATAGATTCATACACAGTACTAACTAGCAAGAGAAGAACCTCTGTTGAACAGTTCATTTGTGCTTCTTTTCATAAAACCATATTAGAACCCATTTTAGAAATTCATCCCTAAATTTTCCTTAGCACTTTCACTGTTGCATTGAAGAGGACTCTTAATAATATTGCGATGAGACTCTTAGTCAATGTAAAACATTTAAATGGTGCAAATATTTTAAAGAAGCTGCATGTCCGCAAATGGCTATTCCAGCTGAGGTGGCTTGGATCTCACTGCAGTCTTTTTTAAAATCGATGGATAACTTGCGTTGCCAACTTGCGTAAGAGACTCATCTATCTGTGTGAACTGTACACACAATCATTCCCAAACATCACTTACAGTCCTTACCTCGCCCCAAGACATTTCCACATTTAGAAACGCAGTTAAAGGAGTTCCTGGGAGGCCAGCGTTTCAGATGTGAATCGGACAGGCAGTCCAATCATGCCTTCTGGTGTACTGAGAAAACTTTCTTCTTTGATGGTATCCAAGCACTAGTGTAGCAACAGAGTATTTAGAAAAATAAAGGGAGTTTTTCACTCTCATTACTGTCTTCTGTTACTTTGCACAATCAAAATCCCATTTCGCTTTTTGACTTGACAAAAAAAAAAAATCTAAGATTTAAAATCCACACTTTATTTACCGATGTCTTCTTGAAGTTCTTGGCTTAATTACTCTATAACATGTAGAAACTCCACAATTTTCATTGCTTTTTATAGCTCTTCCTGCTACTTTCAAAAGTTTTCTGAAGAACCAGGAAGCTCAAGAAGGAAAAAGCATCAGTTTGCAGTGTGAGCTTTCCAAAGTTGGAGTACATGTGGAGTGGTGGAAGGCAGGGAAAATGTTGAGAAACGGTGAAAGGTATCACTTGAGAAAAAAGGATGCAACAGCAGAGCTGCTATTAAGAAAAGCACAACCAGAAGATAGTGGAGTTTATCGCTGTGTTTGTGGAGAGCAGAGTACTGAGGCATACATCAAAGTCAATGGTAGGAAAGCCTGCTTGCTTAGCACGAGTTGATACCCGAACATGTTACAGCCTCATGGGGCACCATTTTATGCACAAAAGCAGATTTCCTGTAGATTTGTAGCGTTTCTGTTGTTTTGTGCAGCTCTTCCAATCATGTTCAAACAAGAACTGAAAAACCAAGAAGCTGAAGAAGGGAACAATGTCACTTTGCGTTGTGAACTCTCAAAGTCTGGAGCTTATATAGAGTGGTGGAGAGGTGAAGAACTTCTCAAGATTGGGAAAAAATACCAGATGAGACAAATGGCCACAAAAGTGGAGCTTGTCATCCGAAAAGCAGTACCTGAGGATAGCGGTGTCTACACTTGTGTGTGCCCAGATCAGAAATCCAGTGCTGTAATTAACATAAAGGGTATGAAACCACTTGTATAAGGATCTCTCATTATGCTGACACACTGATATTTTTCTGATGTCACATGCATAATTTACATGTTTTCAGCTTTACCAGTGATTTTCACACAACACATGAGAAACCAAGAAACAATGGAAGGCAAGAGCATCACCCTACGTTGTGAACTTTCTAAACCAGAAGCCTTAGTGAAATGGTGGAAGGGACAGGAAGAGCTGACTGGGGATGAAAAATACCACATGAAGACTGAGGGAAAGACAGCTGAGCTAGTTATCAGGGATGTTTTATGTGAGGATGCTGGTATTTACAGCTGCACAATAGGAGACCAAAAGATTAGCACTGAAATCAAAGTTCGGGGTAGGTTCTACTAAAGAATGCATTCTTTTATTGATTGGTTCATATTTTTCCACATGGATATACAGTATGACATTTCTATGGGTTCATAGCTTTACCCGTGACATTCAAACGAGAGCTCCAAAATGAAGTTTCGAAAGAAGGAGGATCTGCCATGTTTAGTTGTGAGCTCTCAAAACCTGGAGCTCTGGTGGACTGGAGAAAAGGAAGAGTTATCCTGAGAGCAGGAGATAAATATGACATTAAGCAGGATGGAAAGCTCTCCACACTTACCATACATAATATTGAGGCAAACGATGCTGGGTGCTATTCGTGTAAAACAAAGGATTCTGAATCGACCGCTGAGCTTACAGTTCGGGGTAAGGAGTGCAGGTTTCTTACTGTAGTTGGCTTTTGATGACTCTTGCTTTGCTTGCTTTTGCATAATGTTTTCTGAGGTCTGTCTGGAAAAAGACCAGGCATTGTTAATATAACAGGAATGTTTTGTGCGACATTGATGTAACCTGGCAGCCACAGAGACTGGATGGGAATGCGCATGCATGAACAAGGGCAAGTTCAGTGTACTAGTAAGTGGGCGCTAGATGTCATTGAGGACGGAATGCTTGAACATTACTCCACAGAAATTAATTGGTTGATTCAAAAGGCTTTGGGGGAAGATGCAATGAGTGCAGTGCAAATAAAAGTGTAGCACAAACACTTAAAAGATGGTCAAGAATCTGTTGAAACGTTGGAAGTGATCCATGTTCTAGAAGGCAACAGGTAGGACATTAGAGATTGTTAAACGTGTTCTGTTGATACAGCATTTCCAGACAGACCTCATAAAGAACTGCCTTTTATCCTCTGAGGCTTTGCATTGCAACCTGCAAAGTTATTTTTCTTTCTTCTATTTTCTCTAAGCTGCTATATTTTTTATTTATTTGGCTATTGTCTCCAGTTCCACCAATTGCTTTTAAATTGAAGTTAAAAAACCAAGAAGTCGAAGAGGGGAACAATGTACACCTGTACTGTAAGCTCTCCGAAGCTGGTGTTCCTGTTCAATGGAAAAAAGGGGAAGAACTAATCAAGTCTGGACTGAAATATCAAATCACTCACCGGGACACTACAGCAGAGTTAATCATCAAGAAAGCAATGCCTGAAGACAGTGCAGAGTATAGTTGCATATGTGGGGATCAGAATACTAAAGCCAACATCAAAGTTTTTGGTACTATGAAGTCTTGTCAAGTTTTTATTGTTATTGGAGTGAATATGTTGCTTATTTTGTCTCCTCATATACTATTTTGGTTGTTTAGCCACTCCAGTCACATTTAGGAAAGATCTAACCAACCAGGAGGCTCCAGAAGGAGGGATCATAGTCCTGCACTGTCAGCTTTCTAAACCAGGGTTACCTGTGCAATGGTGGAAAGATGAAGAGGAGCTTAGTAATGGATCTAAGTACAAGATGAAACAGGATGGGTTAGTTGCTGAGTTGCACATCCGGAACGTTCTTCCTATGGATGTTGGAGAGTATAGCTGCATTATCGGAGACCAAAAGACAACAGCTGAAGTTAACGTCAGGGGTAGGTCCAGTGCAACCTGTTGGATCTCCTGAATGAAAAAGTGTTCTTTTTTATATTGCAATCATATTCTTATTCAGATAAATTAGATGCACCTGCTTCATAATGTAGTCAATGGAATGTCACTGATAACAACAAAACATTTCTTTGTTCTTTAGTGAAACACACTTTCATTTTAATGTGAGGCCAATGTCTAGATGTCTGAACTACCAATAGCATATGAATATACCACAGATCTTAAAAGAAAATACAATCGCTTGGATCTTTTTTCTTCTTTTGAAATTTTGGATGTTTGGTGCAATACAGCCTCCTACTGGACTGGGGTGTTGAGCAGACATTGGCTGAAAAATACATTATTAAATGTTTATTTAAATACTTTTAGTAGTTTTTTAAATAATATGAGACAAATGAGGCAATAAACATTAGCGCCATTAATAAAGAAAAAAATCACAATGCATAAAGATTGAATCAAATTGAATCAACAGATTACCTATGGTTCACAGCTTTACCTTTGATTATAAAAATTCCATTTGTCAGCTAAGGTTTGAAGCTTTCCTTAACCATTTTGGTCAGTAAAAAGAAAACGTTTAATATAAAATGACCTAAAATAAAACAGTTTTCCTGTTGATCTGTAAAGTTTTTGTTCAAATAGAAAAGATTTCTAACGTCTTAAAAAGCACCAAGTTTGTGCATCTTTTAATGACTCCTGTTTACACACAGCTGCAGCCTCTGTGTTCTTTGAGAAGGAACTCCAGGACCAGGAGGTGATTGAGGGAAACTCTGTGGTGTTTAGTTGTTTGCTTTCAAGTCCTAATGCACCAGTGGCTTGGAAAAAAGACTCATGGCAGATCACAACAGGTGGACGATTTACTCTACACCAAAAGGGCTCAACGCAGGAGCTTGAGATCAGAAAGCTAAGGCCTGAGGATGCTGGTGTGTATACATGTAGCACAAGGGGCAAGATGACATCAGCACGGCTTAGAGTGATCGGTAAATGGCCAATGTCTTATCAACAAAACACATATGATTTAAAGAACCGTTCATCGACATGTTAAAGGATATTCCTTTTAACTTTATTTTTTTAGAGTGTGTGAAAATTGTAAGAGAGCTGCAGGACCTGACTGTAACTGCAGGAGAAGATGCGCATTTCATGTGCGAGCTTTCACATAGCGATGTCACTGATGGAGTGTGGTGGCTCGACTCCACCGTTCTGCAGGAAAATGAAATGAATCAAATGAGGTATTGTGGGCGTGAGCATCACCTGACTCTTACCATGACTACACCTGAGGAGTCGGGTATGGTGGCATTCGTAGTAGGAGAGGAGTGGACTTCAGCTCGTTTACGAGTGAATAGTAAACCTAAAGGTGAGAATGAACCTGAGGGTCCTTCTGCTCCCTATTTACCCTTAACACACTTTGAATTAAACTTGCCATACTTGTTTTATAAGTGTTGTACATACTCTATGACTGTATGATCTCAATAGGAAAGATTTTGAAACCCATCTGTGTCACGAACGTGGTGTTACAGGCTGATATTGATGCTGTGGGTGCAAAGAGCAGGCATAAACGCGTGGGGGGGGGTGTCATTGCAAGCACAGAGTCTTTTAATAATATTAATAACAAAGAAACAAAAACAAAGGAACAAACAACCAACTCCAACAATAACCAAAAGCATACAGTGGGCTCTATGCCAAGACCTAGACTTAAGGACTTAAGGACACATACAAACACTAAGTAGGGATCTGACACGGGACTAGACAAGACTAGAAACATGGAGGGACTAAACATAGGACCAGAGATGCACGGAGAACCCAGAGACGGAACTAAAGACGAGACCGGGGAGACCAGAGACTCGGGGAGACCAGAGACTCGGGGGGAGAACAGAGACTCGGGGGGAGAACAGAGACTCAGGGAGACTCGGGGGAAGACCAGAGACTCGGGAAATCAGAGACTCGGGGGGAAACCAGAGACTCGGGGAGACCAGAGACTCGAGGGGAGACCAGAGACTCGGGGGGAGACCAGAGACTCGGGGGGACCAGAGACTCAGGGGGAGACCAGAGACTCAGGGGGAGACCAGAGACTCAGGGGGAGACCAGAGACTCGGGGAGACTCGGGGGACACCAGAGACTTGGGGAGACTAGGGGGGGAGACCAGAGACTCGGGTAGACTAGGGGGGGAAGCCAGAGACTCGGGTAGACTAGGGGGGGGGAGACCAGAGATTCGGGGAGACTCGGGGGGAGACCAGAGACTCGGGGAGACTCGGGGGGAGACCAGAGACTTGGGGAGACCCGGGGAAACCAGGGAGTCTCATAGCTAAACATGCACCTAACCTAACATACACTTAGCTAAACTTACCAACTAGCTAAACACACAGAGAAATATCTACAGGAGGACACAACCAACAATACTTAAATATTAAACATACACCACACTTCACACAACCAAGTCAGCTCTACAAACACAGACACAGACTGAACAACAGACATGGACAACACTAGAGCCTTTTTGTCTAAACAAAACTTAAAGCAAAATATAAATGAAACTAAACAAAATGCCCACAAAGTGACAGTAACTTTAAACAATGCTCGACCCAGTTTCCCAGACTAAACAGCTATTTATAGATGACCTAATCAGCCTCCTCAGCTCAGATGTGCACTCGCATCACCTGAGCGAGGTGCCTTCTGGGAAACTGAGTCTGCAAACAAAAACTACAAAAAAACAAAACAGTGATCTCTAGTGGTGGTCCCTTACAATCTGAAACCTGGAAAGTCCATTTTATCGCTGCTGAACTCCGAACCCATGACCCGACTGATCACCATGTTGGATTCAGTTTTCCATTACTGGAAGATAGTCTGTTCTGGGTTGAGTCGCTTTCTCACTACAACTGAACCAAACTAGAGTAATAAAATCTATACATACTCTACCTTCTACCACCAATCTAAATGAACTTGTGTCTACAGTTTTAATAAAAGAGAAATTAAAAGACATGATCGTCTTCGAGGGTGATACTGCCACATTATCCTGTGTCACCTCGGGCGACTGCACGCCCATCACATGGAAACGAAACAACGTGACCCTTCTGGCAGGGGAAAAGTATGAACCTCGTGAAGAAGGACAGCACAACCTCCTTTTAATACATAATGTTGAAAAAGAGGACACTGGAGTTTACATGTGTGACACCGGAGACATGCAAAGTATGGCTGTTCTGACTATCAGAGGTAAGTCTTGTGTAATCTCAACTGAACAGTAAGGTGTATTTGTAAATTATGGATGTCAAACTCAGAAAGAAATTATACACTTGCCTTTGTTGCTCATGTTACATTTTACATTATGAGCTTCAGTTTGTTTTGCTTTAATATATATATATATATATATATATATATATATATATATATATATGATGTTTAAATAAAAAATGTAAATAAAATTATTTGGCAATAAGCCAAAATGTTGTTTATCTCATTTTGCAATGAATACCATTTATACAACCTAATAAAACTATTTTTAATATAAATTCTAATAAGTTATTACAATTATTAGCAAGCAAATAATATACATTCTTAAACGCTGTAAAATTATCAAATTAGTTGCTTTGGAAAAAGACATGGTTACAGCATCAAATCTTTTAGCTTTCATCATTAGCAAATTTTATCACTAGCTAAGTATAGCGTCTAGTTCGTCCCTGTCTTTGAATATTTTGGTCCATTGACAATCCATAAGAGTTATTATTTAGAACAAAGAACCCAAATTAATTTAATTAGTACCTTTATTGCGCTGTTCCCAACCCACAGGCTGTATCTCTGACACCTTTGATCTAGATTGTTATCAAAGTTACTAAATATTATAATTCAGAGTGCTGAGATATGCATGCTTTTTATATTTCTATACATTGCTGATGGGTGAAAAATGTTTTTTTTTGGTCCCAGAACGTCCACTTTTCTTTCGTGAGGAACTTCAAAATCAGCAGGTTGAAGAGGGTGAAACTGCCTTCCTGTACTGTGGGCTCTCTAAACCTGGAGCTCTGGTACAATGGAAGAAGGGAGATGTTTTACTTAGACCAGGAAACAAGTATAAAATGAAGCAGGATGGTTGTGAAGTACAACTTCAAATCTATGACCTGTCAATTCAGGATAGCGGCATCTACAAATGCTGTGGGGATAGCATTGAGACGAAAGCTAGTCTTAGTGTTAAAGGTATTCAGTATATATACAGTATATTATTACGTATATACAGTATATAATGCATAGCGTATTATACACCAGAAAAATGTATATATTTAATTTTATTAGACTTATGTTAATAAAGTCTAAATTAAAGTCACCTTTTTTCTAGAACAACCTTTGTTCTTTCGTGAGGAACTTCAAAACATGGAAGCCGAAGAGGGTGAAACCTCTTTCCTATGCTGCGAGCTTTCTAAGCCTGGAGGTCAAGTGCAGTGGAAGAAGGGAACCGTGCTGCTGAGACCTGGAATCAAATATGAGACGAGGCAGAATGGTTGTGAATTAGAGCTCCAGATAAATGACCTGAAATGTGAAGACAGTGGGGTCTACAAATGTTGCATGGGTAGCCTAGAGACAATGGCTAATATTCTAGTAAAAGGTAGAGAGTATATGTTTTCAAAGATGATAATAATTTTTTTTATTGGATATATAAATTAGAAATTGCTTTAAACAACTTTTATTACAATAACCCCCCAGAACAACCTCTGTTCTTCTCTGAGGAACTACAAAGCCAGCAGTTAGAAGAAGGGGAAACTGCCTTCTTATGCTGTGAGCTTTCTAAACCTGGGGTTTTGGTTCAGTGGAAGAAAGGAGCAGTGCTGCTTAAACCAGGAGACAAGTATGACATGAAGCAGGATGGTTGTAAACTACAGCTTAACGTCCATAACCTGAAGGGTCTGGATAGTGGAAATTACAAATGCTGTGCTGGTGGTGTGGTTACTACAGCATCTATTATGGTGAAAGGTATGTCCAGTTTCTGGGTAATGTTGTATGCAAATTCTCATCCAGATTAGGATTTAAGTCCATTTTCCTCTTTCAGAACAACCCCTGTTTTTCCATGAGGAACTTCAAAATCTGGATGTGGTGGAAGGTGGGACTGCCCCCTTGTGCTGTAAAATCTCTAAACTCGGAGCTTCAGTCCAATGGAAGAAAGGAGCAATGGTGCTAAAGCCTGGAAATAAGTATGAAATGAAACAAAATGGTTGTGAATTTGAGCTTCAAATCCATGACTTAACAGTTCAGGACAGCGGAATCTACAAATGCTGTACAGGTGGCATTGCGACTACAGCATCCCTTAAAGTCAAAGGTATCTACAGTACATTTCCAGGAGCGCTATGTTAGCTAGAACTGTAGAACTTTTGTCTGTCAACAGTAGTGAAATTTACTTTTACATCTACACAGTTTGGTCGTTGCTCTTACAAACAGTCCAAAACGTTCCAGAACCCCACTGATCTAAAACCCCATAGAGATGAATCAGTACCTGTTGTTACAGCAATAAAAATACCATACAGTTTTCTTTTTAATTAATGCTTAATTACTTTACATTCCACTAAGCAGTGTTTTGATGCATGCCTTCCCTCTGTCTTGAGGAATTGTTGGTATGGGAGATTTTTATCTTCCACTGTTGATGCCTGTCATACTTTAGTGCTCAAACATAAGCTGTAACTCCAATTATAATAGTAGACTCAGCAGTCGGTTGATCTGGATAAAGTAAGCTGGAGTTTATGGCAGCAACAAAGCCCAAGTGAGTTAACCCAATGCCAGCTCAAGAACTACAAAGCAATACAATGCACACAAATTATATAATGTTAGTTGAGGAGGGGACTCAACTGTTTTCCCTTTTTTTCTTACTTCCGATGACCATTTGGTCACCGTTCCAGTTACCTGTTTTTTCTTTTTTCATACTGTACTTCCTTTTACTAACTTTGGTCTGCCTGGTCTTTTTATTTTTTCTTACTTCCGTTCGCCAAGGTCGCCAATTATCTCTTATCTGTTCCAGAAATTATTCCCATTATAATCTAACCCTTTCACCAACCACACTGTGTTGATCGCACTGCTCTGAGACAAGTTCAGGCTGAGTGCCAAACGTCCTGAAGTTTTTTATTGAAGCAGTAGGATGAGCCCACACCTGCTTCTCGCAAGAGACCCCTCATAACAACTGTCTCTGTGAGTGTATCTGCGGCAACCCAGACCGATTCTTCTATTCCCATTCTGATGTTTCTGTTTGAAGTCAGTGTCCTGAGTCTAATAGAACTGGCACGCAGACTGATTTTACAGCAAAGGTGTCTTTTAACAGGTGTATCGCTGTTTATGTGCCCTACACTGACTTGCCAATTGGTGTGGTTTCTGCTCAGAGGCGACAGGCCTCTCGATTGATCTGTTCATCCAATCAGTGATGTCATTCTGATGCTTCACACATGCTCTGTCACATCAAATCTGATGTGTCTTTTATATATTTTAGTTTAGTATTACTAAGCTTTTATAACTTCTTGATATTATTCAATGTTTTTCTCCAATGTTCTAAAGTATTTGCCATGTTTCTTGTCTAAAGGATTTTTTTGCAAAATGTTTTTGCTTGTATATAGAGCAGCCACCATTTTTTCTTGAGGAACTCCAAAGTATGCAAGCAATAGAAGGAGAGACTGTTTTGTTCCTCTGTGAGCTATCTAAAGCTGGAGTTCCGGTAATTTGGAAGAAAGGCACAACCCGTCTGAGGCCTGGGGGTAAATATGAGATAAGGCAAAAAGACTGCAAGCTAAAGCTTAAGATACATGACTTGACACATCAAGACAGCGGTTCCTACAAGTGTTGTGCTGGTAGCCTTGAAACCGTGGCATCCCTTGAAGTCAAAGGTACGTGTCACTTTGGCAGAAAATAGACTGTATTTAAGGGAAGAGGAATATTGTTTAGTAGTAATAAACCGTAAAACGATAAATAAAAGAGTAACTCTTAATTCTCTGTAGAACTACCAGTGTTTTTTCATGAGGAACTACAAAATCTGGAGTTGGAAAAGGGTGAAAGTGCTTTGCTAACCTGCAAGATCTCCAAACCTGGGGTTGTGGTGCAGTGGAAGAAGGGATCCATCCAGCTTAGACCAGGAGACAAGTATAAAATGAATGAAAATGGATGTGAGCTACATCTTCAAATTCATGATCTGACCTGTGAGGACAGTGGCACCTATGGATGTTATGCTGACACCATAGCGACCACAGCAATCATTCTCATTAAAGGTAAACATGTGTAATTTCCCATTATTATAATGATTACCTTCTCCATGCATGAATCAACCTGAAAAAAACTGACAATGGTTATACAACTACTTAACAACATATTAATCTCTCATGTTCAGAGCAATCTTTGTTCTTCTACAAGGAGCTCAAAAATCAAGAAGCAAAGGAAGGCGAAACTGGCTTGTTGTGCTGTGAGATCTCAAAACCCGGGGTTTCTGTGGAGTGGAAAAAGGAAACCATGCTTCTGAAACCTGGAGAGAAGTATGAAATCGGCCAGGATGGATGTAAACTGCAGCTTAAGATCCATGATCTAAAAAGTTCTGATAGTGGCTCCTACAAATGTTGTGCTGGTAGTCTGGTGACTACTGCATCTATTGTTGTGAGAAGTATGCTGTTGGAGAGCAGGAACATACATTGGACAATATGTTTTATGAACTCTTTGTTCTCAAATTATGAAAAATTTGACCATCATTTTATTTTCTCTCTCCAGAAAAACCCTTGTTTTTTTGCAAGGAACTTCACAGTCTAGAGGTGGAAGAGGGTACAGTTGCCTTACTGTGCTGCGAGATCTCAAAACCTGGAGTATCCGTGCAGTGGAAAAAAGGAGCTCTTCTTCTGGAACCTGGAGAGAAGTATGAGATAAAGCAGGATGGATGTGAACTGCAACTTAAGATCCATGATCTGAGAAGTTTTGATAGTGGTTCCTACAAGTGTTGTGCTGGTGTGCTCATCACAACAGCCTCAATTCTAGTAAAAGGTAAGTGATGTGCTATTGTGAAAATAAGGGTAAACAGTAGGAAAATGATGTCTATCTTAGTAAGAAAAAATCAACCAAAATCTTTGTTCTCTGCAGAAAAACCTTTGTTTTTCAGCAAGGATCTTCAACATCTGGAGGTAGAAGAAGGCAAAGCTGCCTTGTTCTACTGTGAGCTCTCAAATCCTGGAGTTAAAGTGCAGTGGAAGAAGGGAGATCTTTTTTTGGAGCATGGAGAAAAGTATAAGATGAAGCAGGATGGGTGTGAAATGCAACTTAAGGTCTATGATCTGAGAAGTTCTGATAGTGGCTCCTATAAATGCTGTGCTGGTAGTCTGGTCACCACAGCATCTCTTGTAGTGAAAGGTTTGTAGTTTTTTGCAATCGTTGCAAAAAATATGCATGACCAAGCCTACATTTAACACTGTCTTTGCAGGAAATAAACTGACCACCATGTTTTTTTATTCTTCAGAAAAACCCTTGTTCTTCTGCAAAGAACTACAAAATCTGGAGGTAGAAGAATGTAAAACTGCTTTGTTGTGCTGTGAGCTTTCAAAACCAGGAGTTGCAGTGCAATGGAAGAAAGGAACTGTTCTTCTGAAGTCTGGAGAGAAGTATAAAATAAGGCAAGATGGATGCAAACTGCACCTTGAAATCCATGATCTGAGGACTTCTGACAGTGGCTCCTACAAATGCTGCACTGGTAGTCTGCTCACCATAGCATCTCTTCGGGTGAAAGGTATGGTTTTTTTTGTCACCCTTAAAATAAATATGGTTCACCAAAAATTGCGCTATCATTTAAAAAAAGATTTATTTAAGTATGAAAAATGATCCCAATGTTCTTTGTTCTTTCCAGAAAAAACATTGTTCTTTTCTAAGGAACTGAAAAATCTAGATGCCGAAGAGGGAACAACTGCTTTACTGTGTTGTGAGCTCTCGAAACCTGGAGTTGCAGTACAGTGGAAGAAAGGAGCTCTTCTTCTGAAACCTGGAGAGAAGTATGAAATGAAGCAGGAAGGGTGTGAAGTGCAGCTTAAGATCCATGATTTGTGGAGTCCTGATGGCGGCTTTTACAAATGCTGTGCTGGTACTCTTGCCACAATATCATTTATTACAATAAAAGGTAGGAGACCAACACAAGGGTTAATAAAGTTGATTTATGATTGGTTGTCTCTAGCTTCTTAGTGAGTTAAGAACTAACCACCATATTTTTTATTCTCTGCAGAAAAACCTTTGCTCTTCTGTAAGGAGCTTAAAGATCTGGAAATTGATGAGGGGAATACGGCTATCTTGTCCTGTGAGCTGTCAAAGTCTGAAATTTCTGTGCTGTGGAAGAAAGGAGATCTTCCTCTGAAGCAAGGGGAGAAATATGAAATGAAGCAGGATGGATGTGAAAGGCAGCTTAAGATCCATGATCTGAGAAGTTATGATAGTGGCTTTTACAGATGTTGTGCTGGCAGTCTGGTCACAACAGCATCTCTTCTGGTTAAAGGTTTGTACTTAGTGGTAATTAACACAACAAATATGGTTGACCAAAGTGCATCACAAACATGTTCTTTATTCTCCACAGAAAAACCCTTGTTCTTCTGCAAGGAACTTCAAAACCTGGAGGTAGAAGAGGGTAAAACTGCTACGATCTGCTGTGAGCTTTCTAAACCTGGAACTTCTGTGCAGTGGAATAAGGAAACAATGCTGCTTAGACCAGGAAACAAGTATGAAATCAAACAAGATGCCTGTAAACATCAACTTAAGACCTTTGACATGAGGACTCAAGACTCTGGGAGCTACAAATGTTGTGCTGGTAGTTCAGTGACCATGGCATCTATCACAGTCAAAGGTATGTGGTTTAGTTGAACCAGAGCAATTTGACAGCATTACTGTAAATGTGAAATCTAGAATCAAGAAATGAGTTTTGGGGATGAACATACTACTGATGTTTTGGAGGACATTTTTGTTGGGTATGAGTACAAGCAAACAAATACAGTAACAGAATAATATCCATAACAGTATTGGTACTGATGCATTATAGTAAACTGTTAAAGAAAGATTTTTTTTGACAACTGTACACTTTCTTTTTCTGTGTTGCTGCCGTCTAGAGTTTCCGATCAGACCTAAAGACATCCTTCAGGTACCGCCACGCTCAAGGGGCATGAAATTCCTGGAAGGTCCTTTCCTAGATGAACAAAGCAATGTTGTTGATCGAGAAATGTCACCTGCTAATAATATAGTAGAGCAAGGGCAGGATGACCACTGGGTTGATAGTTTAAAGGAGA
This sequence comes from Clarias gariepinus, assembly GCF_024256425.1. Taxonomy (NCBI): domain Eukaryota; kingdom Metazoa; phylum Chordata; class Actinopteri; order Siluriformes; family Clariidae; genus Clarias; species Clarias gariepinus. The sequence goes on along the minus strand of NC_071108.1, from coordinate 2,286,586 downwards.
CAGAAGAACAAGACAATGAGAAGAAGACAGCAGTAAAAAAAGATGAAAGATTCCCTGGCAAAGATGAGGTGATGGTGGATATTAAAATGCCTGATCTTACTCCTGATGATAATGTTACTGTAGAACAGTGGAACACTGCAGAGAATATTGCAGTTACAACAACTGTAGACATTTCTACAAACCAAAATCGAGACAACATAAAGCAAGAACCAGAATGCAGTGTTACCATAAAAAGAAGACAGACTCAGGGTAAAATCGAAGCACCAACTCACCATAAGGAATTGTTCATCCAGCCACAGATTGCTATTCAGGGTCAAGACAGTGTCATGAAGCCATATGAAGCCAGAGGTTCTTCAGATATTGAGACATTAATAAGGCAAGAAGTAAAAGAAGCCAACTCATTTGTCCATAGTGACAAATTCGAAACACCTGAAAAGATTCATTCCTTGATTGATGCTGAGGATCGGCTTGCAGAGAAAACATTAAGTCTGCATTTTATAGATCAGGAATACAAGGAGCAACGAAGCAGTGTAGGAAAAGCAACAGAACTTTCTATCGAACACACCCTGCAACAGAAAGAAGTGTCAGCTGTGGAAATTGGTTTTACAGAGCAAGCAAACCAGAAGCAAATACAAGAGGTACCAGAACCTTTAACAATTCAAACACCAGACAAAATATCAGCCCAGACCAACACAGGGTGTCTAGGTGTTGGTGAGCGTAACCATGGATATTGGGAAGAGATCACCAAAGTTTGTAAAGTTGTAGAGCCAACAAACCCCACTACTTTTTCTGAAGAGCATATTCAAGACCCCCCTGATATAGGCATAGGTCAAGTAGATGAGGCAGAGATGCTGGAAGCTGCTATCAAGATCCAAGCTGCTTTTAAGGGCTACAAAACTCGAAAGGACATGCGGCCTGTTTTCAAGGCAGTGTTCAAGACACAGAATGTTAAGCCGGGTAATACAGTTTGTCTTGATTGTATTGTTGATGGTAAACCCAGCATGGTGCGTTGGCTAAAGGATGGCGTTGAGATAAAGCATGGGAAGCGCCATAAGATCAGTCTTCATGAAGATGGTAGATGCCTGCTGGTTATAGCTAATGCAAGTTTCAATGATGCAGGTGTCTACACTTGTGAAGCTGTCAACAAGTTTGGTACTGTTAGTTACAACGGGAATGTGACTGTCAATCATACAAAGAAGATTGAACACCCAGCAGCAACAGAACCAACTCCTGGAAAAGAAGAGGGCTCACTTAGGCTTATCTATGATCTGCCTACAGATGACAACTACAGAAAAATTCAGGAGAGAAGAAAAAGTCTGATTTCCATTAGTTCTAGTAAGTTGCCTTAAATTATTGTTTCAGATTTATGCATGCTGCATAACCTGGATTTTTTATAGACTGTTTCAAAGGTACTGCACATGTTCGTTCCTAAGCATTTGAAGTGGTGATATTTTGGGATATCAAAATAAAATGAATAATCTCCATATAGGTATACAAATGTACAAATCGTAGACTGTAGATACCAAGTCTAACATCACCGCTTTTGAGAATGTACTGTATATGCTTGGCTTACAGTTACCATCTTCTCGAAAAGGTGGGACACTTTTGCACTTAAAGACAGAAGCCTTCTCTCTTTGCTATGATGCAGCCCGAGCAAGTCAGTTAGCAGTTAGTCAGTTGACAGTTAGCTGGTTAGCATTTATGATGTTATGTTGATCTCTTTCCTTATATGGCTTATTAAAGACTTGCATTTAAGTAAGTAATAAATCATTTAAAAAAAATTATTGTATGCTAAAAAGGCTGTCACTAGTGTAGCATCCAGGCACCTTTTAAAAAATGGGTCCTGGCATACTGAACCACAAAATATCACTACTGATATGAACTACTGTACTATTTATGAATTTTAAGCCGCCAAATGCATAAAAAATGCAGAGTAAAAATCTTCCTAGTGTTATGATTCAATTTTTTTTTTAAGAATTTGTTTCTTCAGTATGCTTTTTATTATTTTGTATTGTTTTTTTTGTAGCATCCTGTCCTTCAGATTATGACACTGCATCTGATGTGGACACAGGATACCTATCCAGGTAAGAAGGTTAACAAACCATTTAATTTTTTAAAACCATAATTATTAAAGAAATGCCCATTATAATAATAATAATAATAATAATAATAATAATAATAATTATTATTATTATTATTATTATTATTATTATTATTATTATTATTATGCATTTTATTTTATTTTATTTTTACAGAGGAAAAGTGGTGAAAAAGATACAACCCAAAATGCAGCTGTCTGAAAGTTTAGATGAGGAAAAAGCCCTCAGTCCTCAACCACAAAAAGTCATAGGACAATTAAAAGTAAAAGGTTGGTCTCTGCTTTCATGGGTATTTTATATCTAATTATTATTAGGGAATTCAAGTCAATACTATTTGTACAGGACTATGCACATGGCTCCAGTCCCTGTGCCTGAGCAGTTTCAGAGTAAAGTTTTTTGTGTGTTAAGCCACGCAGTGACCTACAAACCATTCAAGTAGAAAAAAAACTATCTGAATTAAGACAGAAATCATAAAGAAACAGGTGCAGATGATGACAGATGATCAGGCTGGTGATTAGTGGTTGGAACAGACGAGAGGGGAAATGAGGTCGCTGCTGAGGTCGCTGCTGAGGTCGCTGAGGTTTTCATATACAGTTATTGAGTTCAAATGTTTCTTAACACTCTGTCTCTAAAATCATGCCTGTATCGCTCATAAAGAGAAAAAAAATAATGTTCACCTGTCAGTTTATTCCTTGCTATTGTGAACATAGGAATAAGATATAGAGTATATATTGATTAAAACAATTAACCAGAAAGTACAGAAAGTGAAAAGAGACAACTTCTGGACAGTTGCATATACAACTGGCTGTATCTTGTAAAAAAATGTCTTCTTGATTGACTAAATACACATTATTTATTCACAGGCGGAAAATCAGTTTGCAAAACTTCATCTCCTAAATACCCACATAGCCTCAAGACCCCATCCAATATAGAGTCAGCCTCGGAGTCAGACGAGGAGGATGAAAGGGAGGAGGTAATAACATATATATTTTTAAATAACTTGTAATTTTGTCCATTTGTTGGTCATCACAATGTGGTATTTCTTCTTCAGACATTTGATATTTATGTCGCCAAAGTCGACTGTCACCCCATCGGAGGCAATAAAGAGACCTTTGTGCTTAAGGAAGGGCAGTTTGTGGAGGTCCTTGACTCTGTGCATCCTGTGAAGTGGCTTATCCGTACTAAACCCAGCAGAACCACTCCATCCAGACAAGGATGGTTATCTCCAGCATACCTCGAGAAGAAGACAAAGGTTAGCATCGTGCTGGTGTCGGTAGACAAACTGAATACATCTTTATAAGCTGGGCGGAAAATGTGCAAAGAAATTCTACGTTTTAAGATGTTTCTCAAATACAAGATAATACAGTAGTACAGAAATACAGTAAGCGTGAGTGAATGTCAAAAAATATCTACGCTACCAGTCGAGGGTTTGTACACCCCTTCTAATTTCATGGCCGTTCCTGATTTTTAGTTCTTCCTACACTGTAAAACAACTCTGAAGGTGTTTATCCAAAATATATAATAATCTCCTCTGAACAGTTGATATTGAGATGTTTATCTGCTCCTTCTGCTCTGTAAAGCTCCATAACGGCTCTAATCTGAGCTGCTGGTTGTTAATTGGTGATTTCTGAGGCTGGTGACTCTAAATGAACTTCTCCTCTGCAGCAGAGCTCAGGTTTGGTCTTCATGAGAGACAGTTCCATCATGGAGCTTGATGGGTTTTACAAACACACTCTACACGATACTGTTCTTACCAGAACTGTTCCAGAACAGCTAACGTTCATACAGTATATCTTAAAACAACAACTGACTGTTACTGTACGTTTGAACCTCCTCAGGTATACAGGTTCTTCATACGCAATCCTGAATCCTGCATGAATGACATCATTAAGTATTAAGTATCATTAAGTAAACCATAATGAACATATAGTGATAGTCCAGCTAGTACATTTGAAAACTTAACTGGATAATTTTCCAAACTTAAAGTTAAGTTAATTGAACATACTGTAGATCTTTAGTACTGAAGGCCAGGGTTGTTCTCTTGTACCTCTCTTGTATTTCACCCCTGTTCCTGACTCATGTGATCGTTCTTTTCATAGGAACTGCTTTCCCTGGCACAAGAAACAGAAACAAAAGACATTCCTTTCACCAGAAGAAAAACACTCTCGAAAGACGAATATAAAGAGACATCAAAGTGAGTTAGTGTATTAGTGTGGGTTTATATGGTTTAAAAAACATTTTATAAAAAATGTAAACATCTATTTATATGCTTTAATTTTTAGTCGGTTGATCAAACGCCTGCTTGAGGGTGAAAACGAGTTTGTGAGAGAAATGAATTTCTTCGTGGAGCACCATTTACAGCACGTAGAGACGAGCTCGAAGGTTCCTCTCACCATTCTTAGCCAGAAAGAATACATATTCCGCAACATTAAGGATATCGCAAGCTTCCATGAATGGTAACGTAAAGAAACAAAAACAACAACAAAAAAACATTCTTATTACGCCATAGTGTATATACTGCATAGTTTATATCACAGCACAGTTGTCAGAAGTTGGTGAATGAGCATGTGTACAGTTCACACACACAAATGCATCTCTTCAGCAAGTTGGTGACGTTGTTTTTCGAAGGTCAGACGTTCGACTGGTTGAATGTTCATGGGAATGTAGTGAGCTCCGAGCCACCTCACCCGGGATCGTCATGCATGGCGATGCATTACAGCCTGCTTTAAAATATTTGCACCATTCAAATGTTTTACCATGTCTCATCACTCACATCAATGACTCCTTATAGCCTCAGTAATATTTGTCAGAGCAATAACCAATTTCACTACAGAAAAACTGCTGATGTTTTTCTATAACAGCATCACACAGTGTGTTGTATTTCTAGCCTGAGATCATAATTAACTGTTTTTGTTAAGTCTATTCCATTGTAATCTCATTATATTTCCATCCTGCAGTTGTATTTTCCCGAAGCTAAGCCAGTGCTTGACAGATGATGACGTGGCTCAGTGTTTCGTAAATTACGCCCCAGACTTTGAGATGTATCTACAGTACATCATGGGCCAGTCTCAAGCCGAGGCCTGCATCTCAGACAAAAACACACAGCACTTCTTTAAGGTAAGTTTAGTTGTATCTTAGACATTTTTTATTATTACAATTTACAATTGTTACAGTTGCCAAGTAGCTGACCACTTAAAAGTTGTATAAATGAAATACAAAACGTTTCAAGGGGATTGGAATTAAAGAAAATGTGTTTCTCAGCAATATACCAACACTGCTTTTGCACATCTGGATACTCAAGTCTTGAGTGTTGGTATGTATTCGGAGAGACCTCTGGAGAGGCTTCAAATGTACAAAACCCTGTTTAAGGTAGCGTTGAATGGAATTTCTAAAATGATCAAGAATTTCTGGAAACTATGACAACAAAGCAACTTATGGTTTCAATGTTTATTTGCAGGAGCTAATAAGGAACAAAGCAAAGAGTGGCCAGAGCTGTTGTCTACTCGAGGACGCCTTTTCCATGGTGTCCAGCTTGCCTTGGCGTGCAGACAACTTGCAGCACGTTTCCCTGATTGAGAACTATCCAGCTCCTCTAAAAGGGCTTGGAGAACCAATTCGGCAGGTAAGCGATCAGGGGACAGAACTTCATCAACATGTCAACTCAATGTGTTGATCTGATTACTCGTTTCTTGGTGGTCTTTCATTCCAGGGTTCCTTCATTGTATGGGAGGAAGCACCCGGAACTAAAATGTCCCTCAGGGGTCATCATCGGCACGTCTTCCTTTTTAAGGACTGTATTGTCTTCTGCAAAATGAAAAGAGATTTGAGCACCCAGTCTATATTGTATATCTTCAAGAACAAGATGAAGGTAATTTTGAAAAGCAATTCAGTTTTGATAAAAAACAAGATTGTTTCTGAAATCGTGATTTAGAGGTAGTGTGGCTTTCTCACAGCTCTATGGGTCTGTGGTTTGATCCAGAGGCTTGGTTGGAAAGAGAAATCTGGAGGTCATGAGCTGGTCTCCAGATTACAGTATCTTTCAACAAAAGACTTCTATTCCTGTAACTAAAAGATTTTCTGTCTTGCGTAGCTGAACGATGTCGATTTAAAGGATACGGTAGAAGGGGATGACCGATCCTGGGGTATGTCGCATGAGCATCGAGGTACAACTCGAAAAGTCACTCTTCAAGCTCATTCTGTGCTCACCCGTTGGTCCTGGCTCAAAGATCTCCGAGATTTGCAACAGCGCACCAAATTTCCATCATGGAGTGAGTTTGAAGTAAAACTCCAACAAACACTGGTCTAATAAAGTCTTTCTAATAAACAGCTGTTTTGTTTTCTTCTGTATGTTCGCAGGCGCACCATGCTTTGAGTTGATTCTTACTGATTCTGTAGTTAAACTAGGACAGACCATAAAACTCGTTTGCAAGGTCACGGGAATCCCTAAACCAGTGGTTACTTGGTACAAAGGTAATCTTTACTTTAGCATTCTTCACAAAATGTTTAGAGCTGGAAATCCAGGCACTGAAATGGTTCTTTCTTTCTCAGATGGCTTTGCTCTGAAGGATGACAAACACCTTATTATCTCAGAGGGAAACACGGGTGCTTGCTATGTGGTTCTAACATCCGTGTCTGTTGAAGATTCGGGTCAGTATATGTGCTATGCAGCGAACCCCATGGGGAACACCAGCACCCTGGCCAAGATCTTTGTTGATGGTACGTGCAATAGTGGTCTGGATTGTACATCTAACTTACAGCAGCACCATTGTGCACTTTAAGTTATATCATGACTATGAAATGATTTTTCTTCCTCGAGAAGTTAGCTTGTGATCACTTGCAAGTTCATCAGATAATACTACTGCGTTATGTATTATTGCCTTTAGTGCTAGTAAACTAGAAAGTCTTTTTGTTAGCTATATAACTTAGGGAATCAAAATCTTCTCCAGTGAAAAGCAGGACAAATGTTGAAACAAAGGCATGGTGAGCCATCAGCTCTTACGGTAGCATTCTCCTGTTGCATATTTTAAGTTTTTTTTATCAGAAGCTAACCTCGTAAGAACGTTCCTTTCCAAGAAACACCATTTGATTCTGGTGACTCTTTATTCTTGGTTTAGCATGCTAACTGGAGTAGCTTGGTTCAATGAAGTGATGAATCACAAACTGTATTTTACACTTTACAGTTCCTCCTAATTTTACAAGGAGACTTCAGGACACTTCACTGGTGAAAGGGAAGGATGTGAAGTTGTACTGTTCGTCAGGATCTGTTCCTGTACCCACTGTCAGGTGACGCTGGTTTTAAAGCCCTCAGTCACTTCACGTGTCACGTGTGAGCTGTAGGACAAATATATAATTATGTCATATATATTATGTATAATTTGTTTAAAATGTGTGTTTTATGTTCCAGGTGGTATAAAGATGGCACACAGCTGAAGAAAAGCCAGAAATACAAGATTGACATTGACGCACAGACGGGAATCCTTTTACTGGTTATAAAGAACGCAGACGAAGCAGACGCAGGGCAATATGAGTGTGAGGTAACCTTATCCGACACCGATTTCTAGCTTCTTCTTCCAAACTGGGGGCAACTGGCTTAATATCTTCATTCGTCACTGGTATATCTCTAACTGGACAACATTTTAGCTAAAGAAATGAACCTTTGGTGTTAGCATGTGTTATTTAATATTATTATGGAAGGAGTCTCCAGTGTCAGAACTTTGTAACAATCTGGTACTAAGTTTTAAGTTTTCACACTATTTTTTCTTGTAGCGTAGCAGGAATGAACTACTGTACTTGGGGATGTGTTCTTTTAGAGACCCTCGGCTGACTCCGCCTCATGTTGGTTCACATCACACTATTGTTAATTAGTTTCCTAAAACAGCATGCCCTGGTTTGTTTTATTGCGTAAACTGGCTTTCGAGAGCTTTGATTTGGGCCTTTTTATATGTTATCATGTTAAAAAAATTATCTGCCTCCATTTCTTCAGCATTAAGATAATTAACTAATTTAAGCCATAAACATTTTTTTGAAAAAAGTATTATGTATAAATATACACTACATTCTGCATACATAAATTTACATAAGTAATTTAATTACACACACCAGTTTAGACCATGTTGGAATTACCTTTAATACTTGAAAACACAACACAGTATATCCATAGAAAATAAAAATCTAAATTTGTTCTAATGATGCGATTTTGCAAATTCTGCAAATTGAAAAATTCTGTTTTGTTTTTTGTATATATATATATATATATATATATATATATATATATATATATATTTGTCAAGTGCATTTGCAAAATCCGTCAAGCACCATAATGTAACTGGCTCTCATGAAGGCCATCCCAGGAGGGCGAGACCAAATAATAAAAATAATAATAATAATTTTTATTCATATAGCGGCTTTCCTGAGCTCAAGGACACATTACAATGAGTAGAAAAACAGCCAAAAAAAAACATGCATGGACGGGTGGATTCAGGTGTAACATTCGGAAGACAAGTGAGTTTTGAGTAAAGATTTAAATATGGAGATGTTGTTAACAGAACGGAGAGAGTGTGGTAGAGAGTTCCAGAGTTTGGGAGCAATAACACTGAATGATCTGCCGCCCATTAAAGAGGGGCGGTACCGAGGGACAACAAAAAAAATTGGAGGAACGTAGTGAACGAGTCAAAATGCAGGGGGCAAGCGGGTTAAAAAGATAAGAGGGAGCTAAGCCATTTATAGATTTAAAAACAAGGAGAAGAATTTTTAATTTGATACGGTAGACAACTGGGAGCCAATGGAGATCAGACAGGATTGGGGTTATATGAGCAGAGCGTTTGGTATGAGTGAGTATTCTAGCCGCAGAGTTTTTAATGTATTGTAATCTGGAGATGGAGCTGGCAGGTAGACCAATTAAAGAGCATTACAGAAATCAATGCGACGTAAATGAAAAAATGCAGATTTAGTGACAGATTTAATGTGAGGCTGAAAGGAGAGTGTGGAGTCAAAGATTACTTCTAAATTTGAAGTGGATGTTTTGATGTGAGAGCCAGCAATCTCACAGGTGAAATTGGTGGTAATGTTGCTGGTGAGTGCTGGGGTTCCGATGAAAATTATCTCAGTTTTGTCCATGTTAAGTTTCAGAAAGTTTGAGTTAAGCCAATCTCAAATGTCCTTAACGCAAGCAGAGATTTTGTCAATTTGGGCAGACGGAGTAGGTGTACAGATAGAGTAAAGTTGAATGTCGTCTGCATAAAAGTGATAGTTAGGACCATGACGTTGAAGGATCAGACCGAGTGGGATTATGTAAATTGTGAATAATAGTGGGCCAAGAACAGATCCCTGGGGAACACCTCACTTCAGGGGGACGGTGGGCGATCAAAAATCCTTAACAGAAATATAAAATTGTCTATCTGAGAGATAGGAAGAAAACCAAGAAAGAGCCATACCAGAGATACCCAGACCAGAGAGACGAGAAATAAGCAAATCATGGGAGACAGTGACCAAAACCTACCTCTGCCGCAGACAGAAAGTTCATTTAGAGTTATCAGCCTGAAAAATGACCAATTAACAGCACCTCAGATTAGAGGCGTTATGAAGTCTTTACAGAGCAGAAGTAGCAGAAACATATTACCATTAACTGTTCAAAGGAGATTAATGCTTTTTTTGGACGCCTTCAGCATTCCTTTACAATGTAGAAAGAAAAAAAAATCAGGAACCATCATGGAGTTAGAAAGTAACCTCAAACTTTTGAATGTTGTATATATAATATTATCCCAACCTGCCTCTGTTTTAGATAACGAATCAGATGGGCAGTGCTAAGTGTAGAGCGAAGTTGTACTCCACACCGTCCCCTGTAACAAGCAGTGCCAAAGACGAACCACAAACCACCTCGGCTGCAGGTATGAGGGTCCACCTAAGACAAGGTAAAACAAGGACATCCTGTCAGGTTAAACGATCGGTAAACTCATCACTGTCTAGTCATGATGACAACGTACTGTAGGCAGTCAGCAACGAAGCATGGATAATCAATAATCATTACTAAGGTTACTCACATTGTGTAAACTTTCCCATGTCTCTATCTCTTGCATATATTATTGCAATAAATTACATTATTTATTGCATGACCCTAAAACAACCCTCCATAATGCGCTTCCTCGTTCCTTATTTGGAAATATTTCCTATTGCTTGCTGGAATCTTATTGTCTAACCGGATATGCTAATGTGCTTCCTAATGTCTGTCTGTGTCCAAGTTTCCGTACGTCTAATTCTCTTTTTGTTCTACCGAGAACATGCTAATTACTTTTGTACATTGGTAACAGATGCACATGGCACAAGGCATTTGCCTGAAAAAAACTTTAAAATACTCTGTCTATTATGTGAATAAACTGGAGAGTACTTTAAATACATCATTCTTCCTTTAAATAATTTTAAACATAACAGTAGAAAAATCGATTTAGTGATTTATTGTGAATTTTTTTATTTGCAATTTATGTATCGGATTTATATATGTTTGCATTTAAGGTGGTAAAATGTTGCCATTTTTCTGTAATTCTACAGGTGGCAGGCTCTAAACTATTCAGACGTTAGCAGGCAGCACAGCATCCTGTGTTTGTTAAAAAAAAATTTAAATACAACGTAGAGTCGCAACGTAGATCGGCACCGGGGTATTGTGATAATATCATGTCAAACGATCCCTGGTGATTCTCATTCCTACCTAACAGTGAGCAAGAATAAAAACCATATAGTTAAACACTTAGACCCAAGGTTAAGATGTTGCAGTGGATGCATCAGAAAACTAATTAGTGAACAAACCAAAGTGAACAAAACCTCTACTGGGAATGCAGGAGTCCTAGATCCTATTCCAGGGAACTCGGGCGCGAAGGCAGAGTACACCAATCCATCACAGGGTGCACAAGCATGACACACACACACACACACACACACACACACACACACACACACACACACTATGGACATGCCGGTTACCCTACTCTGCATGTCTTTGGTCTTTGGGAGGAAACCTACCAAGCATGCAAACTTCACACACACAAGTCTGAGTCAAGAATCAAACCCTCAACCCTGTAGATATGGTGCCAAAGTCCTAACAACAGCTCCACTGTGCTGCCTCCAATGACTGACACTGTAACTTATAGCATTTATAACCATAACTTTTAATTAATCTTAATTTACTAAAAAATGGTAAAGGGGTACTTTGATCCAGTGCATGTATTCCCTTTCCATGAACAATGTCTTAATCATTATCTCAGTATCATTTTGCATGGGGTTATAAACCAAACTGTCATTCAAGATCGTGATACCATCTCGTCACTTCACTATTATGATTTATATTACAGTAAAAAGCTTGGTTTATTGTTTTAGACACTTGTATGCCTTTAATACAGATCCATCTGGTACAAAAACGTCATGATCGAAACATTCCACTCAAAAGCTTCACTAACGTCACTCTGGAAAGTCACTCATACCTTACAGCTGGGTTATTAGTGGCTTTTGGACACCTGTTGACCATGTTCATCCACACTTCTCTTTATTTAACTTCATTCTCTCCATCCCATTCCCTTTAGTCCCAGAGCAGGAGATTAAAGATCCAATCAGAGCCATCCTCATGTAAGTGTCCTGACAAATGCAGAGAGACGCCCATACACATTGCATGTAGTCCTCTTTTCTGTCTTTTCTCTCTCTCTCTCTCTCTCTCTCTCTCTCTCTTCATCCCTTTCCCATGAACTCCTTACCTTCTAGTGAGCGCTTGCCTTGGTTAATTTGCATCTTTGTTCATTTTTAAAGCTGGATATGTGCTTGGACCCCAAGTAATGTGGCCAGTCTGTTAACGTCTTGTTTCTTCTTTGTCTTTTGTGTGAACACTGCATCTGTGCGCTGTCTATATATGTGTTTTACAAAGAATTGTACAATCATGTTGGATATTCAGAGTATATGAGCTGCTTATATACTTATAAAGGTAAGTGTTAGTTTGTCCATAAACACGCACATATAGGATGTTTGTTGAAAAGAGTTTGGCAAGTCTAGCCTTGGACATAACTTTAATGTACACCATTACAAAAATTTACATGATACAAATCACTGGTAAAACATACATTCTAAAATTAACAGAGACACATATAGTAGGACTCTCTCTTACTGCTGTGAGTTCTTCACTCTGTCTTTCACGGGTACAGCTGCAGATTCCGAAGGCTGGTCCACTGCTTTGGTGAAGAACCTTTTTCAGATGTTTTTTCAGTCTGGACCTTCCACCCAGTGAGTCCATACAGTCTTGCACATCTTCTACCACATCCAGAATCCATGGTTATGCCATTTTAAAACCAATATAAAATCATGGCACATGTGTTCTGCAGATCTGTGCATGGTACCCATGAGGCTCAAGCTACACAGGAAGTAGACGAGGAACGATTGGACATCCCAGAGGAGCAGCAGCATGAGGCGTCACTGGATGACGAGTACAGAGGTGAACACAATTTCTGGAGGAGTCTTTTGACTTTTCTTTGAAAAATCTGGAAGGATGAGACATTAGACAAAATGTTTTGGCAGGGAGTTCAGGTGTCAGTGTTCATGTATGATGTCTCCATGCATATTTCCAAGTTTTTAGAGTTTCTTCTGCTCCTGTTTGGCATTGGCTTAAAGTATCTTTAAGTCACTTATATGGGCTTTTGCAGATCCTCCAGTGGTGCAGGTGGACATGGAGGATCTGTGTGTACGGCCTGGACAACCTGCAACCTTTTTTGTGGTGATTACTGGGCAGCCAATCCCAGAGATCAGGTGGTTCAAGGTATGGAGTTCTCTTGTGGATGTCTTGGTGTGTAATATCCGGAAGCAATAGACGATTGTAAAGTCGAGGGGCAAAGCATGGGTCGATGTCTGTGAAACAATCAGAGCAAGATTTTTGTGTTATTTTTTCTGGCACATTATATTTGTCAATACTCTTGACTTAGTTGATGATCAGATCACATTTAATGACAAATTAATGCAGGAAACAATGAAATTACAAAAGGGTTTACATACTTTTTCTTGCCACTGTAAAAGTATCTCTAGAAATATCTAAAAAGAAGCATCTTAAAGATCAATAAAAATGATAAAATAAAAATGGCTATCAGGCATCTTTTACATTTTTACAATTTACAGTTCTTCCATCTACCATAGTTTTCAATTTTCCATGTGCTATTCTCCTTAAAAGTCCTATCAAAGCAGCTGTGTGTAAAAGGTAAAGGGGGCTTGAAGTAGAACCTAGTGGGACCCCATTGCAGTCTTAAGTCTAAGCAAATTGGTACATCATGGAACAGTTTAACCAGCACTAAATGTATAATAGGAAGTTTCTGTAAACCAGACTGAAAAATCTTACATACTTTTACAGTTAGTTCTGACTGAGCAATCTGATTGGACGAGAGCCATTCTATGAGTGGTGATGATGAGAGTAGGTCCGCAGTACTGAGGAGAAAGTAGCTGTCTGCCAAAGCCCACATTTACGACCAGTCACTGTAGCACTTTAAGCAAGAACACACATCTGATAACATTATGTCATCTTACACAACACGCCGTCTCTGCACCAATCGCTAAGTTGTTCTGAATCGCTTCTGAACTGTCCGTGTTGTTTTCTTTCCAGCTAACACAAGCTACAAAGCTAACTACTTTACATAAGGCTGAATTCCAAATTACTCTCTAACCCCTTTATCAAGGGCACTACTTGGTGTGTGGAACAAGGGATTGTACACCCTACATAGCACACTAACATTCCATTTAACACTATTTTGGGATTTAACCCCGAAACCTGAAAGTTAACAGATCTGATATTCTAAAGTGGAATAATTTGAAATATAAAGTTAATCTCGTACGTTTTTACTAGGACTGTACACCACCCCTATGGTTTATTCTCCTCACCTTTTTTCTACATAGTGGCAATAAGAATTTAAAACTATTTTTAACACACTCCTGTTAATTACACTAACTGTCAGCCGCCAGCTCCGCCAGTTGAGGTTAGCTAGTTCCTCCTGGCTCAGAAAGATATGCGTTGCTGGAGCAAAATAACTGAATAAAGAAAGAAATTATAATCTGTTGATGATAAATGGTTTTGTAAAACTGTTGATATTGAACACATAATTGCTTCTTTTTGTTTTTACCATAGGACGGTGTCGAGCTCGTCCCTGGTGAACACGTAGAAGTGAAGCAGAGTGGTGCTCGCTTTTCTCTCACTTTACTGAGTGGTCACATTTCCGATTGCGGTACTTATACGTGTACAGCCAAGAACAGCTCAGGTCATGCTTCCTGCCACGCCCAACTCACCATGGATACAGGTGATGTACTTATCATACACAGGAAAGACATTATTAGATGTCTATGTCCAGTCCTTTTAAAGAGCAGTCAGGGTTGATCTCCTCTAGCACTAACCGGTTTGATCTCTTTAAACTCCAAGAGACTCGCAGGAGTCTTCTCCAGCACCAGAGTTCAAAGGTTGTAGAGGACAGGAAGGCCTGGAGGAACATGGTCCATGGGGTTGCGATGGGTCGAACACGACTTCGCAACTAACAACAAAAATGTCCAGTACTACTACTGTACATACCGGAAACTACAGTAAAATAGGCCAGAAGTTGAGCGTTAGAAAGGAGAGACACTTGTGTCTTGCGTCTCTCAGCTTTTGCATGGACAGAAAGGTCACTGTGGTGTGTACGCATTGTTGTGGCATGAGCAGAAACTACTTATCATCAATATGAACATCAATTATCTACTTCATCGTACATACAGACCCCAGTAGGATGTATCTTCATGGTTACACATAAATAGAAAGTAGTTAGATCTAGCACTTTTCCCTCTAACAGCACTCTTAAAGCCTCTCTAAAACATTAGGTACTCGTAATTCTATTCACCCTGCACACCTAAACATGCCAGTACCTTCCTCAGGTCCAGAGGAGCTTGAGGAGGAGGAGGAAAAGGAAGAAGAGGAGGACAGAGTTTCGGACTTGGGCCGAAGGAGGAAACTTCACACTGTTTATGACGTCCATGAAGAGATTGGCAGGTAACATTAACTCAGGAAAACTTCACACATCCTCCATCTCCAAAATCTCAAGCAAGCAATAAATTACAATATTGGTTCTGTTTTTTTTGTTTGTTTTTTTAAACAAGTGGAATGTTACAGGTATCACCACTCTGAAGGTTGTTACCTTGTACAAGCACATCCCTAGGTTTTAATCCATCCATAACACACACACCCTTTGGGGCAAAAAAGTATTTAGTCAGCCACCAAAAGTATTTGTTCACCTACAAACAAGCAAGATTTCTGGCTCTCACAGAGCATTTGGATGATCCAGAAAAGGATTGGGAGAATGTCAGATGGTCAGATGAAACCAAAACAACTTTGTGTTTGGAGGAGAAAGAATGCTGAGTTGCATCCAAAGAACACCAGACCTACTGTAAACATGGGGGTGGAAACATCATGCTTTGGGTCTGTTTTTCTGCAAAGGGACCAGGACGACTGATCCGTTTAAAGGAAAGAATGAATGGAGCCATGTATCGTGAGATTTTAAGTGAAAACCTCCTTCCATTAGCAGGGCATTGAAGATGAGACGTGGCTGGGTCTTTCAGCATGACAATGATCCCAAACACACCGACTGGGCAACGAAGGAGTGGCTTCGTAAGAAGCATTTCTAGGTCCTGGAGTGGCCTGGCCAGTCTCCAGATCTCAACCCCATAGAAAATCTTTGGAGGGAGTTAAGAGTCCGTGTTGCCCAGCGACAGCCCCAAAACATCACTGTAGAGAAGATCTGCATGGAGGAACGGGCCAAAATACCAGCAACAGTGTGTGAAAACCTTGTGAAGACTTACAGAAAACGTTTGACGTCTGTCATTGCCAACAAAGTGTATATAACAAAGTATTGAGATTAAATTTAGTTATTGACCAAATACTTATTTTCCACCATAATTTGTAAATAAATTCTTTAAAAATCCTACAATGTGATTTTCTGGATTTGTTTTTCTTATTTTGTCTCTCACAGTTGAGGTATACCTATGATGAAAATAACAGGTCTTGCTCATCTTTTTAAGTGGGAGAACTTGAACAATTGGTGGCTGACTAAATACTTTTTTGCCCCACTGTAGATGTATGTAATTCATCTCCAATGTATAATGTCATACTTTTTATTCATTTATTCTAGTGATAAAGTGTAAAGTATTTATTTATAGTCACTTTTTTTATTTATAAAGTATTTATTTTAGTCACTCAATTAAAATGTTGAATCTAGTTAAATACAATTAAAATATATATTTTTAAAATCTAGTTAAACACATTCATAGTCTGTGATTAATCACAAATAATCACAGTTTTAAAATACTCAGATTTACATTTAGCAGACGCTCTTATCCAAAGCGACTTACATTTTTATCTCATTACACATCTAAGCAGTTGAGGGTTAAGGGCCCAACAGTGGCAACTTGGTGGTTGTGGGGTTTGAACCTGGGATCTTCTGAACCGTAGTCCAATGCCTTAACCACTGAGCTACCCCTATTTACTTGTATTATAAACGTGCAGTGTTAGTCTAAAGAAATGCATGACAAACAGGTTAGAGGAAAATATGATACAATTTCATAATATCTCAAACAATAACATTAAAAAAACGTTAAATTGAAAACTCTCGAACGGGACTGGCACTGTATGCAGCGGCTGGGTACTATGGTAACTACGACTGTTACAAAGTCCTGACACTGGAGACTCCTTCCATACATGATATAAACATCTATTCCATACGTGACATAAACATCTCCTTGCATAATTATTATGCTTTGCAATATTATTGATTATTTCAATGCAGTTAATGTTGAAACTCTTCCGTACACATATCAAGCTACGTTTTGCTATCTTTTAGACTGAGCACCTAAAAAAAAACCCTGCTGATATAGGTAATTATTTGACCAGAATTGATCAGCACTGAATTAGCTGGAGTGTCTCCATGTAAATGTAACACGAATGCTTTTGTTTGTTTACATACAGAGGCACATTTGGGGTGGTGAAGCGAGTTACTCACAAGGCGAGTTCGGAGGTTTTCGCTGCGAAGTTCATCCCTCTTAAGAGCAGCACTCATACCCGAGCGCTTCAGGAGAGAGACCTGCTGTCCCGACTCGCGCACTGCAGGGTGGCCTGCCTGCTCGACTTCTTCAGCACGCGGCGGACGCTCGTCCTCATCACTGAGATGTAGGCAGCACCAAAACACTCCTCTCACTCCAAATCTAAGAGTTTCGATCAATTTACATGTAAAAGCGTGAGGCCATAGTCATGTACGTGAACCTGTGTGTTACTGACTAACAATAAAAAAGCCGTGCACGAAAGCAGCTTTTATTCATTTTTACTCATTACAAATAAAAAGGAAGAATAATTGAATGTCCACGGTTACTCAAGAAGGAATATACTTTAAAGGAAAAGTAACTTAAGCATGCTATTATTCAGTTCTTGACCTTAACTGATGTGATTTTGTTTACAGCTGCTCGTCTCAGGGATTACTGGAGCACTTATTACTAAAAGGATCGGTCAGTGAAAGAGAGGTAATAAAAATCATACACACTTTACACTTTATGTTTAAATAAACCGCTATGGTTTTTCTTACAGAATGATAATGTGTGTGTGTGTGTGTGTGTGTGTGTGTGTGTGTGTGTGTCATTTGTATTGACTCGCATTAGGTTCGGGGTTACATCCAGCAGGTTCTGGAAGGGCTCGGGTATATCCACAGCATGAACATCTTACACCTGGATATTAAAGTGAGTCCAGGTTTGAATGTGGATCAGAGCCGCTGCAGCTTATTAACTTTGTTTAATTTTGAATAAAATTCTGTTTTTGTCCTGCAGACAGACAACATTCTGATGGTTTCACCAGATGGACAGGACTTAAAAATCAGTGACTTCGGCTTCTGTCAGGAGATCGACCCTTCCAGGCATCAGTACAGTGTCTTTGGGACTCCTGAATTCGTGGCGCCGGAGATCGTTCATCAGGAACCAGTGACGACAGCAACTGATGTCTGGTGCTGTTTCCTATTTTATTTTAATTATTATAGATTCGTGTTTATATTGATAATTAAATGTTAGAGGGTGTTTTGTTTACGAAAAGTAATCCAGCAAAATGTGATTATTTAAATCATTTGTCCTAATAAACAACTTCTGTGGATTGTGTAATAATGTTTTTCTTAAATATTTATTTCAGGTCTGTTGGTGTTGTTGCTTATCTATGGTAAGAAAAATACACACAAAATCTAATCAGGGCGAGTTCTTAAAATGAACATTTGTATTGTGAAACACATTTTCCCTTAGGATATAATGTAAATGCAAATAATCCGTTCCAGTCACTTAAAAATATTACCAATAGTACCAATTTCCAACACTATAATCATATTTTTGCATAAAAAAACAATCAAAACATTTTAAAAAGACAGGTAATGAAGCAAAATATGAATTAAATCTTAATTTATAATTCCTTTTGGCACCAGCTGCTTTAAAAACAAAACTGAAAGTGGTGTGAAACAGGTATGACAGTCGAACTGTGGCTTTTTTATTTTTTCCGGTTTTCCTTTTGTCCATCACTGTTTCTGCAGTCTGACCGGACACTGCCCCTTTTTTGGCGACAATGACCGAGCCACGCTGCTGAAGGTGGCCGAAGGGCTGGTGTACTGGGACGTCCCACAGATCACCAGCTTGAGCGAACAATCCCAAGATTTTCTGCGCAGAGTTTTACAGCCAGACTCAGAGTAAGACTGTGTGTCATATATTGCTGTTTAATCTCAGCTACCCTGCAGAGGATTGAGAAAATAATTGTTGATTTCATTCAACGTCAGGATGAGACCATCAGCATCAGAATGCCTGAGTCACCAGTGGTTTCAGGTGCGTAAGCGAAGTCTCAAAGGTCAACCTGTGTTGTGCTGATCTGTTGTTTTGAGATCATAACAAATCGAATTGGGTTCTTTAAATTTTCTGAATGCATGAGCAGATAATTTGGCTTCTTCCTTGAACTAGTTGCTTACATATATATAATCAAGTTTCCTCCCGCAGTTCAAAGACATGTACACTACCGTTCAAAAGTTTGGCGTCACTTGCAAATTTCTTTGTTTTTGTTTAGTGATTTATTTTCTACATTCTACAACAATACTGGGGATTTCAAAACTATAAAATAACACATATTGGATTAGGTATATAATGGATTATGTATAATTACATAACAACAAGAAAAACAACAGTTAGTTGTTATTTTAAGACACAGAGGTCAGCCTTTCTGTAATAGTTCTTGCAAGAACAGTATCGTCAAGTGCATTTGCAAAAACCGTCCAGCACCATAATGAAACTGGCTTTCATGAAGGCCGTCCCAGGTGGGCGAGACCAAAACCTACCTCTGCCGCAGACGAGAAGTTCATTTAGAGTTATCAGCCTGAAAAATGACCAATTAACAGCACCTCAGATTAGAGGCGTTATGAAGTCTTTACAGAGCAGAAGTAGCAGAAACATCTCACCATTAACTGTTCCAAGGAGATTAATGCATTTTTTGAATGCCTTCAGCCTTTACAATGTAGAAAGAAATAATAGTCAGGAACCATCATGGAGTTAGAAAGTCACCCCAAACTTTTGAACGGTATAGAAAATGAATGAGTGAATATGAATAATCCAAAAACTTTGGGGGAGCTTTTGGTCTGAGCGCAGGATCAGCCATTTTACTGCCCCCCTGGAGGAGACAGGGTTAAGGGCCTTGCTTAAGAGACAAATTGGCTAGAGGAAACATATTATACAATTTCATAATATCTCAAAGATTAACATTTAAAAAATGTATGTATCAAACCCGGATCCTCAGATCCGGCAGCAACCTAGCAAACTGAGACACTACCTTCCCCTTAAACACCTGGAACATCCTTCCAATCTTTAATCTGCCGTGTACTCACTAAAACATGTTTAGGTCGATGACGATCATTCTTTAATTTCAGCCCCACAGGTAATCTGAAAGGATAAATATGAAATAAATGTGAAATATAGAATTAAATATAAAAAAATTTATTAATTGTTTTGTAAAATAATGTTTTAAAATCTTTTACATCTAGGGTCAGTGTGAAGAGGAGCTGTTTGACACTATTGATACAAAGAGTTTAAAATCTTTTATCTCTAGAAGAAAGTGGCAGGTAAATCAGTACAGAGGCTTTTATACACAACCTTGTACAGCCTTGTGACCTTGATAAAAAAGGCTAACGTCTCTTCTTCTCCCAGCGCTCTCTGACAGGTCTCGGCTCAGTCCTCACCCTGAGGCCGATCTCTGAGCTGCTGGACGCTCCGCCATGTGAGGTCTCCATTACAGCCCCAAGAGACAATCGGAATACCAGCAGTACCTCCTTGAGCACTGGTTCCTCCTCTGAATATGATGAGACTGATGCCTGGGGCTTCTTTCAGAACATCAGCCAGGAGGAAGAGGAGGACAGTGAAGAAGATAGTTTGGAGTATTATCCGTATGCCTATCTTCCTAAACGATCCTCAGTTCGAAAAGGAGATGAAGAGGATCTAATAATGAGTCGAGTGAGGAGAGGAGCTTTAATGATTCCTATGAGTGAGCAAGCTAACAAGACGCCCTCACCATCTCCCAAACTATCTACGAGGGAGATCAAAGACGTTTATTCAACTTTGCCTCTTTCTAAAGATGATAATGTGCCCAGTGGAACACCAATCCCTCGTGGTAGTTTGATCAAGAGCACCTTCTACAACAGTGAAAGGCAGCTCTCACCCATGTCTGCCCGCTACATGATGCTCCGGGACAAACTCAAAACCAGGAAACAGGACAGAGTACGCAGGACGCTGCGCTCAAGCCTGTCTGGACGGGTAAATGAACCTCTTATAGAGTACGTAGAGGATTCTCCAGATTCTGAAACTGCTCTTAGATATAGGAGAGGTTCCACACTTTCGTCCAAGTCTTGCTCATTGGACAGATGGGTGAGTCCTGTCTATCCAAACTCCCATACCCAAAGGAGAAGCAGGTCCCTGGATGAATCATCAAGGATTTCTCTGGGAGATGATGGGCAAGAGCTAGAATTAAAACATAATAATAAGTTCCTCTATGAGGAGGAAGATGAAGCCTCTGAGGTTTCAGTGAATAAGATATCAAAAAGTCCATCACAGTCTCACAAGGCTATCATGGGTTCTTCTTTAGAGGACAGCCATTCACACATTGCAGAGGAAGAAGCACCAATAGTAATGGAAGAAGACAGAAATGTAGCAGGTTCACAGCTGTCCCTTGCAGAATCCTTTGAGCATGACTCAGATGCTTCCAGCAGAACCAGCACCAATACTGGACAGTCTTTGAGCCATCTCCAAATTTCATGGAGACACCACAGAGCATACGATGAATCAGAGGAGAACCTGGTGGCTCCATCATTAGGAAAAGCCTCAGAGCTCTCTCTCTCACAGGACTCTGACGATGAGGACATTTTGAGAGAGAGAGTTTTGGAGAATCTCCGGCAAGTACCACTACAACAGCGCACACACAGCACAACAATGAGCAAAAGCAGTGTTGCATTGAGACGAAGTTCCTCCGCAATTCCCATGCGACCTGCATCAGAGACCCCACTGAACCGAGAGGTACTTCAGAGGCACTCTTCAGTCCCAGCACTAAAGCTCAAACCTCAGAGTGACAAGTCAGGCAAATTTGGATTCATGAAGATCTTTCGCAGAAAGTCCTGGACCCCAGGACCATCCAGCTCTCAAACCGAGGGATATGAAAATAAGGTTGAGGACGGCTCAAGTGCAGAGCAGAAGACCCCTCTCTTGACCCTGAGAAAGAAGATAAGGGCTTCGGCATCCAACATCACCAAACTGTTCACCAGGCAGTCCAGTAAAGAGAGGAAGGAGGAGAAACAGGGTATAACACAAATTGCAAATGTAATATCTATAAAATAATTCATAATTAATTTTCGATGCCCTGCTGATGTTTATTGTAAAACATTACAGCATAGATCCAGGCTACAGTTTAATTGATTTGAAGCCAACACTTACGAATTCCTAGCTTAGATCCTTTACAGGTCAAGTTACCATTGACAAAATATTTGGGTTTGCTGGTTCTGGTCGGAAAGAGCTAGATCCTAAAACATCTGATTATCTCTGCTGTACCAGGGCTAATCGTGAAGAATCCCGTTCCACCTGAGAAAACAACCATCACCTCAGATTATTTTCCATCAGATCCATTCTCAGGAAGCTCTCCAAAAAAGCAAAAGCTCTTCTCTCTCAAAGTGCCAACCTTCAAAAAGAGCAAAGGTATGGACAGATTTTGGAGCGCACTCGGCATAGACACCAAACGAAGAGCTGCAATAATTCCTCATCATAAATTGCAACCTAGGACTCTCTTTCTATGAATCGTTTATGTAATATTTTTTCCAGGAATTCCAGCTAAGCCATTGAAACCAGATGTGATCCAGCTGGCTAGTGGCGGAGCTCTGGTTTTCTGGAATCCAGTGCGATGCAGTGATCCTGTCACATATTGCATACAATATAGCATCAACGGTAAGAAACAAGAAGCGATTATGTCACAGTGTATCATCATGCAACGTTTCATGATATAAAAAAACTGGTAAAGCCCTTTATGTTGAATCCAGGATCACGTGTCATTCATCAGGGTTACATGAACAGCAATCACTGAGGACAGTCTTATACAACCAAGCTAATGTTAGCCTAAGTATTATATGAGGGTGTTCAAGTCAAACCGCGACATTTCCAGAAGACATCAAGCACAGTACAGTAATAAGACTCTTAGTCGTAGTAAAACATTTGAATGGTGCAAATGTTTTAAAGGTCATCCATACGTGAATGACGATCCCAGGCAAAGGTGGCTTGAAAGCCGCTGTAGTCGTTCCTGTGAACATTTGGTCAGTGGAATGCCTTGCAAATCGGCAGATAACTTGTCGTCAACTTGCAGAAGAGATGCATTTATGTGTGGGAGCTGTACACACAATCATACACCAACACCACTCACACATACGGGAACTTAGCTGGGAGTGACCATTTTACCATGTTTTGGGCCATTAAAGGAGTTCCTGGGAGGCCAGTGTTTCAGACGCCAAGCAGGTAGTCTGATCATGGCTTTTATTCTTGCGCAATGAAAAGTCTCATTTTGACTTGATCGCCCCTTGTATTTTGTTACACCATGTCACTGTTAATAATCGTTTTCTTTGGGGAACTTTGCTGTAATAACAAAAACCTTATTTTATTAACAAACCATGTTGTAGCCCGCTACAGGATAGGGTAGGGTAGGTTATGGTAAAATGGAGAAAATGGGCCAATAGCTAGATTCGCAGGAGGGATAAAGTGAGTTGCATGGAGAAGAATGACTGGAGTCACAGATAAAATTGTCTTGAATTGTATTGATATGTATAACAATGAGTAAACAACTCTTTCTACAGGAATGGAAATATAAAATAAAAACAACAGCAATAGTAATTCCCCAACCCTATCTGAGCTCAGATATGTCAGTCTTGCCAGCGTAATAGTCAGTGTTCAGTCAAGTAAAATCCCAAAAGTCAAAAGTCTGTGATTGGTGCGATTTCGTCCTACCGCACTGTTGTGATTGTTCATGAAAGAAGAGCGACCTGCCCTTCTGGGCCAACTCGGAATGGCTCCGGTTCGATTCAAAAAGAAAGGCTCGCCATCTTCCTCGTCAGGAAGAAATCCAGATCTCACGGTCCCACAAAAACCTAGCCTGTAAACAACAGGGCTATTACAATTCGATTCACACACTCTATAGTGATGTATATGGCCATATGTGTAAATAATGCAAGTGCTTTAACTAAACAAGCACAAAACATTCATTTTAATTTCTAACTAATCTAGACAGTGCATGTTAATCATGAATGCAATCTTTAAATCACAATCATCTTATTTTATCATCATAGTGCACATTTCTATCAGAAATCATTAATAAACCATAAACTATGGTAGGTTATCTTTACAGTACCGCTCCTTTAACTGAACGACCAGGAGCATTGCTTTACATTGCATAGTAATGAAGCAATATGTTGATTACACTTAATGTACAAAATAAATTTAAGAAAAATATACAAAGATCCACAGACTGTAGTTTTACAGTTTGTTAAGGCAGCAGCATCATAAAAAATATACAGAAACATCAATACAGGGCTGCTCCAGCATCATTGTAACAAGAAAATAAAATAGCTTCATAACCCTTAATATCAAAATTAACTTCTTCCCCATCATCTTATTTTAGTGCGTTTAATATTCAACAAGTAATATTAAACTATCAGCAGCACACTAGATGAGTGCTCAAAGTAGTTAAACTTTATAAAGAAACTGTGTGTTCTCCCACAGTGAAAACATGGTCGGCTCCAGCTACAACTAGGAGCATTAGGCTAGTTAGCTTTCCCATTAGCCTGATTCGCCCAGTCCCAATCTAACTCACCAGCGCGCTTCAAATGTTCACTCTTAGAGAAGATCCTGTCCGCTTCATCCACACCCGTGCAGATCTACAACATTGAAATTGGTCATCATGTTTCCCGTTAACTTCTTGCTAGCTTTTTAGCTTCAAGTGTAGCTTAACAGCTTCCGACTCACCGCGTTGATTCCGAAGTTCAAAAAGTTCATCCAAGTTCGTCCCTCCGAAATCCTTGCAGATTTCCGGTATGGATATTTGCTCAATTTATCACGTTAATAGTTGTGTTTTTTTTTTCCAGCAATAACTCAGTTTAAATCAACATTGGTCTCATGCGCATCCGTCTCTCTGTGTGTGTGTGTGTGTGTGTGTGTGTGTAAGCACATGCGACGCTACAGAGCAGGTGAGGGCGGGGCTTGCTCCCTCTTAACCAGTAGGAGTCTTACATTTACTTCTCGGGGTTTTATTCTTATATTTATACCATTCATCTTTTATTTTGAATTTACTTTAGCTCCATTTAGTGATGAACAGGCTAATTGTGAATCACAATTTGACAATAACAATGTTGT
The DNA here is from genome assembly GCF_024256425.1 of Clarias gariepinus. NCBI lineage: Eukaryota > Metazoa > Chordata > Actinopteri > Siluriformes > Clariidae > Clarias > Clarias gariepinus. The sequence continues at coordinate 2,261,531 of NC_071108.1, read as the reverse complement.
AGTGCATTACTGAGTCATGCAAAACTAACTGGGGTTACATCCTCCCCTCTTAAATCTCATGTACGTCCCCGTGCATGGCTCTAGTGGGATAGGCTACATCAGGAACAAGGGAGTCAATAAGAGCTTTGTTCAATCCTTGAAAGAGTGATTTAACCACTGTTACTAGTGGGTTACCTAGCTGAGGATAAGTGAGTCTTTGGGACGGTTGGCGAATTCTTTCAGATCGTCTGACCTGTGTTTCTGTTTGGAAAGTTTCAGTTTCGTCCTCATTTTCAACTTGTCTTTCAGGTGAAGGTTGATTAGTTGAGTCCTCTGACAACGGTGAATCTGACAAACTGGTCAACAAAACATTTTTTCCTTTTTGAGTATCTGTTTCAGTCTCACATGGTATGTTGTTTTGTAGGCTTGGGTCACTTTCCCTTCGTGGTAAGTTTGCTTCACTTTCACGTTCTGTCTGAGGTAAATTGGTGTCAGTTGAACTTCCAGTTTCATCTTCAGGTAAATATGTTTCAATTTCGTTCCCAGTCTCTTGCTCAGGTAAGTACGTTTCCAGTAATGTATTAGGTCGTTCTTTATCATTTACAGAGTCTTTGTCTGGTTTGAATCCTTGTGTTGATGGCATGACACGTACTTGGTAAAATTGTCTGTCTTCCACTTGGGGGGTTTCAGGGTAATAAAGCTCATCCTCCTCTTCAAGTGCTTGGTCGGTGTCAATTTCCAGAGCTGAACTTTGTCTTGTGCGTGGTCTGTTTGGTTTGGTGACTCGCTCGGGTTTATGCTCTATTGGTGAGAGAAATCCGCAGGGAAGTAACAGATCTCTGTGGAGTGTTCTGTTGGGTCCATCCCCTTTTTCCGGTTTTACAGTATATACAGGTAAGTTTTCCATTTGTTTGGTAACAATATACACTGTTTGCTCCCATTTGTCTGCCAATTTGTGCTTTTCTCTCAAGCGGAGATTTCGAACCAAGACTCGGTCTCCCACATCTAGTGTGGATTCACGAATGATTTTGTCAAACCGTTTCTTGTTCTTTTCAGCTACTTTCTGGGAGTTTTTTATGGCTATTACATAGCTCTGTTCGAGGTAGCTTTTCAACTGCTTGACGTACTGAGAGTGAGTCAAGTGTGGCTTGTTTGGTTGTGGCAGGCCAAAGGCAATATCAATGGGCAAACGGGGTTGTCTACCAAACATTAATTCGTAAGGAGAATATCCCGTTACGTCATTTTTCGTACAGTTATAGGCATGAGTAAGTGGTTTTACGAAGTCACGCCAGTGATGCTTCTCGGTGTCTTTCAGGGTACCGAGCATACCGAGTAATGTGCGATTGTATCGCTCAACAGGGTTGCCACGAGGATGATACGGACTTGTTCGGACTTTGCGAATACCGAGCAGGGAACATAGTTCTTTGATTGTACGCGATTCAAAGTCTCTCCCTTGGTCGCTATGAAGTCGCTCTGGAAAGCCGTAATGGACTAGAAAGTTATCCCATAAGTTCTTTGCAACGGTGGTGGCTTTCTGATCTCTGGTTGGAATGGACACAGCGTACTTTGTAAAATGATCCGTGATCACTAGGACATCTTTAGTGTTTTTACTATCGGGCTCTATTGAGAGGAAGTCCATGCAGACTAGCTCCATAGGCCTGGAAGTTGTGATATTTACCAGAGGAGCAGCCTTGTCTGGCAGGGCTTTCCTACGGACACATCTCTCGCACCCTTTCACTTTCTTTTCAACATCAATCGCCATTTTTGGCCAGTAGAACCGAGACCGAATGAGTTCCAGCGTGCGCTCGACCCCTAAATGCCCCATGTTGTCATGAAGATTGCACATAACTGTGGGGCGTAAGGACTCAGGAAGGACTAACTGCGACCAGGTCTCTGGCCCCAACTGCCGTTTTCGGTACAGTAAGTCATTTTGAAACTCAAGACGGTTCCACTCCCTTAAAAACAGGAGAACATCACGGGACTGAGACTTAATATTGGCTGGCGGCCTGGAATCAGCTGCCAGCAACTTGATGACTTCACTAATGGCTGGATCTGTTCTTTGCAGGTTGATAAGATCAGCATGGGTGTATCTAGGTAAGGCTAAGAGGTTGTTATCGTGGCCTTCTTCTTGGAACATGTCTGGAATGGCAACTGCAGACATGGCCAGTGACTGGACTAGAGCACAAGAGGGTTCATTCTGATCCAAAGCCATATGTCTTTGACAGGCTGCCATCACAGTATTGGATTGGAGTTGGAGCTCAACATCCTTGACTGAGGACAAGAGATGGGATCTGAACTTATCAATGCGTTGACATTCCTCAGCAAAGACTGGATCGTCCTCTGGTTCGTCATGTGGTTTCCTAGATAGTCCATCTGCATCGAGATTTTGTCTCCCAGCTCTATACTTAATGTCAAAGTTATAGGTGGACAATGCAGCCAACCAGCGATAACTCGTGGCGTCGAGCTTTGCTGTAGTTAGAAGGTAAGTTAATGGGTTATTGTCGGTAATAACTGTAAATGTGGTCCCATATAAATAGTCATGAAACTTGTCGGTTATGGCCCATTTTAAAGCCAGGAATTCTAGCTTGTGGGCAGGGTATCTAGCCTCACTACGGGATAGACCACGACTTGCATAGGCTATAACCTGTGTGGTTCCATTTTGCACTTGATAAAGAGCTGCCCCAAGTCCGGTTGTGCTGGCATCTGTGTGCACCAAATAAGGGTGCTTTGCATCGGCATACCCAAGGACTGGTGAAGTGGTGAGTTTTTCAATAATAGTTTGAAACGATTTCTGGCATTCTTGTCCCCAACGATCACCAAAAGGTTCTTTAGGGTTCAGATACTTTGGATCATTCGGTGGGTTTTTACAATGCTTTCGTTTTGGAGGATAACCAGCTGTCAGGGAGGTCAAGGGCTTGACAATTTTGGAGTAGTCTTTAACAAATCTCCGGTAGTAACCGGTAAAACCTAGAAACGATTGGAGTTCTTTTAAGGTTTGGGGTCTTGGCCAGGTTTTGAGTGCTTCAACTTTTTCGGGGTCGGTCTTTACGCCATCTCTAGATACAATGTGGCCTAGATAACGGACTGCTGTTTGAAAGAACCGACATTTGTCGGGCGAGAGTTTGAGGCCGTACTCTCGAAGTCGCTCAAGCACATGAATGAGTCGGGTCTCGTGATCTTCAAGGGAACTGGAAAAGACTATTAAATCATCTAAAAAGACTAACACTTCTTTCAGGTTGATGTCTTTCATACACTTTTCCATAAGCCTTTGAAAAGTGCTCGGTGCATTTGTTATTCCCTGAGGCATACGATTAAATTCGTAGAACCCAAAGGGGCACACAAAGGCTGTCTTTGACTTATCCTTTTCACACATCTCGATCTGATAGTACCCTGACTTAAGGTCCATCACTGAGAACCACTGAGATCCCGCAAGCGCAGAAAATGACTCCTCTAAGTTCGGCAGGGCATATGCATCGCGGATGGTCTGCAAGTTAAGCTTCCTAAAATCGATGCATAAACGCACATCACCATTCTTTTTCCTGACCACCACAATAGGTGATGAGAATGGAGATTCAGATTCTCTGATTATACCTGCATCTAAGAGGGCTTGTAAGTGTTTTTTAACTGCCTCGTAATCATTAGGATGAATCGGGCGAGATCTTTGTTTGAAGGGGGTTTTGTCTTTTAAGTTGATGTGATGTCTTATATGTGTGGCGTGTCCAAAATCAAGATCATTTTGTGAAAAAACATCGGAGAAAGTGTTTAACTTCTTAGTTATCCTCTCCTTCCACTCTTCAGATAGGGGTGATTCACCAAAATCGAAACTGAGAGGAGGCCTTGAGTTTGAGGCCTGTTGCAGAGAGTTACACGTTGCAGACACCTTTGGGTCACCTTTCTCAGGCTCAGGACATGAAATGACACAATCAGGTGCAACTAACTCAGCAATTACACAGTTAGTGGGCAACGTAATGTCATGGTTGGTCTCATTTCTCAGCACCACAGGAACTTTATAAGAACTGTGCTTTGGCAGAGATATAAAGCAACAATCTACAAACACACCACCAGGTAGGGAGCAGGTGGTGGGCTGTTCAGTAATTGCACACTGTTCAGGCTTAGCGTGACTAGCATGCACAAAACCTTCCAGTAGTAGCTTTTGATTTGCAAGAAGCACTTTTTGGGTTCTACCTCGAAGTTTTACCAAACCAATCTTTCCACTGTCAGTTTGTCTTTTTCTGGACGCTAATGTCTTCAGCACTTGCTGGTATCCATAAGGGAGTACCTTAAAGTCAGGTAAGGTGCTCTCACAAAGATGCTCATATAAGGGGTCAAGTGTGTTTGTGCCAATGAGTAGAGGTGTGTCTGAGTTTGAGCGAATGTCAGGGACAACTAAGGCGAGAGTAGTTAGTTCAAGCTCTGACTGATCGAGAGCTTTGGGAAACGCGATACTCGTCTCGATGTATCCCAAGTAGGGGACTGTCTGACCATTCGCACATTCGACCTCTAGGAGATCACTGATGGGTTTTATAGGATGATCTGGTAAGTGTTCTTGATAGAAAGACTGGGCAATAGTGGTTACTTGAGAACCTGAGTCAAGCAAGCAACTACATTCAACACCATTGATAACAATTCGGGCTGTGCATTTTTCACCCACAAGCCTTTTGGGAAGTTTAGGCACTGAGTGAATATTAGCTGTTTTACATTGAGCTTTTGTTGTCCTTGTCTTAGTGGGACTTGGTTCAATTTTAGCACCCATCTGTCCCGCGACAGGGGCTCCTTCTAGTTTAAATGAAAAGACTCACCGACTGGTCTTGATAGTTCCCATTCCCGCTGCTTGTGTCTGAGGGCATTCCTTTTAGCGGCTACTAATGCTGGGTTCGCCTCATTACTACAGTTAGAGGCGATATGACCGTCCTCCCCACACTTGAAACAATATCCAGGTTTGGGTTTGGCTGACACGGCAGCGATTTGTGGTATTCGTTCTAGCTTGTCATGAGTTTTGGTACTCAAGTTCGGTTTTGCTTCCTTCTGGGGTTTCTTTGATCTTTTCTCTGTCTTGTCAGCTCTGAGCTGTGCGATTTGAGTCCTGAGGTCAGCAATTTGCTTCTGGAGATCGGCAGAATTGTGATCCATCTCATGCTCATAATCATTCCTACCTTGAGGGCACGTAGTTTGCATGCTGGAATACGCACGAGTCTTTTGTACCCCCAAATGTTGTTTCATGCGGTTTGCTTTACTCGCCTGTTTGTCCTCTTCTGTGCGTAATTGGAGAAGTAGCTCCGCAAAATGAGGTGGATCGTCTTTCTTTTGTTCGAGCTGAAGGTTTGCAATCAATGAGCTGTCCCAACACCCTCTGCAAAATTGTCTCAAGAGCTGCTTATTAACATCACTAGACGCAATTCCGTCTCTCTTTATTACTAGGTTTAACACGGTGTGCAATCTTTGCAGGTAATATGAGGGTTTTTCGCCTCCGTTTTGGTTGGTGTTTAAGAAGCGAGCAAAGAGTTCATCACCGTCCTCTACAGTTGCATAAGCAGAATCAAGATGTTCGAGGTAAGTTTTGGGGTTTGCTTTTGGACCAAGAGCTTTCACCAGGTCTGCTGCAGGGGGTGAAAGACTTTCAACAATTTTTCGCACAACTTGAGTTTCGGTGAATGAGGGATCGGTCAAGCAAAACTCTACGCTGCTGCGCCAAGTGTCATAATCAGTTTCGAAATGAGGATGTGGAACTCTCCCTGAAAAAGGTTTTAGTCTGTATTGCGAGTTTGGTGAGGGAACAACGTCGCTGCTTTTAACAATGTGCTCTACAATAACTCGCTGCACTTCAGGGGTGCTTAAGAGGTTGGTGGGAATCTGAGGGGTTGGTCTCTCAGCCTCTACAGGTGGGTGAGCATCATCCCACGCGCTTACATGGTCACTATTGGCTGTTAAAGGGGGAGAAGGTAGGGCCTCATCCCTGCGGAACACTGGCTCTTGTTCTGTGGAAGGCTCAGCTGTGTGGACCTCCCCTCCCAACGACTCTCCAATTTTAGCTAGCTCATCCATCAAAAGGTCTTTAAACGATCGGTTGCTTCGTGCTGCCACGTCTTTAAGCTGTGACAGGTAAGTTACAGTAGCTGATGCGCTGGTTTCAATGCTATATGCACTGGCTAGGTCTCGTATGCGATAGATGACTTCTGGTTTTACTGTGCAAGGTCTGTCACAAGGCAAATACCTTTTCTCTAGTTCCTTAACAGTAGCCTCATGTTGAAACTCCACAATAATCTGACCCCCCGTTGGTAATTTAATGTGCCTACTGACAGGACCGAAAGCTTCTAAGAACTCAATTATTTCGTTATCAATGTCTGTGTTAGTTAAACCACTGACCAAAACAGCATTTTGAACTTTAACATTCTCTGTTTTCACAACTTCCATTGTTAGGGCATGTGAAAGCACCAGTAGTTGGAAAAGAAAAAAAACAAGTAACTGTGAAGCTCCAGGCACTCTTAAAGGTTTTATCAAATCTTGGGTGGGCTAACAACTCTGCAACCCTCCTGGCTGGCTCGCCAATTTCTGTAGCCCGCTACAGGATAGGGTAGGGTAGGTTATGGTAAAATGGAGAAAATGGGCCAATAGCTAGATTCGCAGGAGGGATAAAGTGAGTTGCATGGAGAAGAATGACTGGAGTCACAGATAAAATTGTCTTGAATTGTATTGATATGTATAACAATGAGTAAACAACTCTTTCTACAGGAATGGAAATATAAAATAAAAACAACAGCAATAGTAATTCCCCAACCCTATCTGAGCTCAGATATGTCAGTCTTGCCAGCGTAATAGTCAGTGTTCAGTCAAGTAAAATCCCAAAAGTCAAAAGTCTGTGATTGGTGCGATTTCGTCCTACCGCACTGTTGTGATTGTTCATGAAAGAAGAGCGACCTGCCCTTCTGGGCCAACTCGGAATGGCTCCGGTTCGATTCAAAAAGAAAGGCTCGCCATCTTCCTCGTCAGGAAGAAATCCAGATCTCACGGTCCCACAAAAACCTAGCCTGTAAACAACAGGGCTATTACAATTCGATTCACACACTCTATAGTGATGTATATGGCCATATGTGTAAATAATGCAAGTGCTTTAACTAAACAAGCACAAAACATTCATTTTAATTTCTAACTAATCTAGACAGTGCATGTTAATCATGAATGCAATCTTTAAATCACAATCATCTTATTTTATCATCATAGTGCACATTTCTATCAGAAATCATTAATAAACCATAAACTATGGTAGGTTATCTTTACAGTACCGCTCCTTTAACTGAACGACCAGGAGCATTGCTTTACATTGCATAGTAATGAAGCAATATGTTGATTACACTTAATGTACAAAATAAATTTAAGAAAAATATACAAAGATCCACAGACTGTAGTTTTACAGTTTGTTAAGGCAGCAGCATCATAAAAAATATACAGAAACATCAATACAGGGCTGCTCCAGCATCATTGTAACAAGAAAATAAAATAGCTTCATAACCCTTAATATCAAAATTAACTTCTTCCCCATCATCTTATTTTAGTGCGTTTAATATTCAACAAGTAATATTAAACTATCAGCAGCACACTAGATGAGTGCTCAAAGTAGTTAAACTTTATAAAGAAACTGTGTGTTCTCCCACAGTGAAAACATGGTCGGCTCCAGCTACAACTAGGAGCATTAGGCTAGTTAGCTTTCCCATTAGCCTGATTCGCCCAGTCCCAATCTAACTCACCAGCGCGCTTCAAATGTTCACTCTTAGAGAAGATCCTGTCCGCTTCATCCACACCCGTGCAGATCTACAACATTGAAATTGGTCATCATGTTTCCCGTTAACTTTTTGCTAGCTTTTTAGCTTCAAGTGTAGCTTAACAGCTTCCGACTCACCGCGTTGATTCCGAAGTTCAAAAAGTTCACCCAAGTTCGTCCCTCCGAAATCCTTGCAGATTTCCGGTATGGATATTTGCTCAATTTATCACGTTAATAGTTGTGTTTTTTTTTTCCAGCAATAACTCAGTTTAAATCAACATTGGTCTCATGCGCATCCGTCTCTCTGTGTGTGTGTGTGTGTGTGTGTGTGTGTAAGCACATGCGACGCTACAGAGCAGGTGAGGGCGGGGCTTGCTCCCTCTTAACCAGTAGGAGTCTTACATTTACTTCTCGGGGTTTTATTCTTATATTTATACCATTCATCTTTTATTTTGAATTTACTTTAGCTCCATTTAGTGATGAACAGGCTAATTGTGAATCACAATTTGACAATAACAATGTTGTAGTGCATTACTGAGTCATGCAAAACTAACTGGGGTTACATCGTCACTGCTTAATATTCCACTATTTTGCTTTATTTCCAGGTGATGAGTGGAAAAACCTGTCAGAAAATGTTACAGATAGTTGCTACGTTGCTAATGCGCTACCTAGAGGACCTGGCTACGTGTTCCGCATCTCCTGCGTTAACAAAACAGGGTCGGGACCGTTCAGCGATCCTTCACCACCCGCGTCAATGACGGTGCCATATGAAGGTAAACTTATAACACTAGTTAAGGCCATTATCAGATTGTTTTTGTTGTGTTTTTACAACCGTCTGCATTTTATTTACATCCAGACTCTCACATTCCTCTGATCCTGACGGAATCTAGCGGGTCCATGATCACTGTGCTGGAAGGGCTTGGCTCAGAGAGGTCCTACAGCTTCCTGTCTGAAATCAACAGGTTCTTTACACACACACACACACACACACACACACACACACTGGATTGCTGAAAATTTCACAGTGTAGTAAACCACATACATTGGAAGAATTGGTTAGCAGTGTCAATAAACTTGTGTGTTTGATTGATGAGTGTTTTTTTTTTTTCCTGTAGGGGTCGATTCAGTGTGGTGACACGGTGCGAGGACAGCAGGAGCTCCCAGACTCTGGCAGCTAAGCTGACACCGAACGGGCCTGAGCAGAGGCAGCTGGTACTGAGGGAGTACCAGGTGCTGCGCAGACTGTGCCACCCGAACCTCGTCCAGCTCCATGCTGCCATTCTCACGCCCTCCTGTCTGGTGCTGATCGAGGAACTCTGCACCGGAAGAGAACTCCTCTACAGCCTGGCCGAGAGGTCGGAACCTTCTCTTTATAGAGACAGGGTCAAAGTCTAGATTAGAAATGGGATCAGATCTCATCAGTTTCTGCATTTATGATATCTTAAGGGCTTCGATGTTTCCTAAACAGGTTTTTGAAGATAGCAAGATTGCAATGCATCTACTTTCACTTTCATGGGGTTTTTAAAGCCTTTGGGTTTATTTGGTCACATCAGAGATCCAGATTGGTATAAATAAATAAATAAATGAATGAATGAAATAGGCATGAGTGATGTTGCATGCTTAAAAAGAAGAAGAAACACTCCAATCAGTTCACATGATAGGGGCAAGAAAACAAATACAGTAAGTCCCCAACATTTGAGTTACCAATTTCTGCAAATACAAATGGACTGCGGTTCTATGAACATTTGTAGACGTGAACAAATCACGAACGTAGCTCATTCTACAAAACATAGACATTGCTGTGCACCAGATAGAGGTGCAAGGTGACAGTGCTAACCACTACACCAACTAAAAGTTAGAGATTGAAGATTTAAATAAGTTTGTGAGGTGTGTGTTTGTGTGCTGCAGGGATCTGTATTCAGAGCAGCACGTGTGTGAGTTGTTGAGGCAGCTCCTGAGTGGTGTGGATTACCTGCACGCATGCCACATCGTCCATCTCGACCTCTGCTCCGATAACATTCTGGTGAACGAGCGTGGCCTGGTGAAGATCGTGGACCTGGGATCTGCTCAGTCCTTCACTCCGGGCCACGCCCTTAACATCAAACACATCAAAGAGATGATGGAGAGCAAAGGTACAATGCGAAGCAAACGTTAATCAGTTACTCTGGCCGTTTCAAATAAGATATCCTGTTTGAGTCAGAAGCATCTGTTTAAAATCATCATATTAATACATTTTCATTTAGGCATTTGGCAGACGCTCTTATCCAGAGAGAGTTATAAAAAATAAAAATAATAATAAAAGCTTTGAAGTTTCCGTCATTGGAAAACTTCTATTACATTACATTGGATACTTACACTTGGTTAGTAGGTTACTAAGTGCCATAGAGACAGAGTGCTTTTTATCTGTTTACAGTTGCATTAAATGTAACTATAGAAACTGTAAACTATTAGATCTAGTGCATTAATAATATAAACGTGTGATTTGCAGCTGCACTGCTGTCATTGTGGTGTAAATACTCAACATCAAACTCATTAAACTGTAGTTTTATCTTAAATTCTCTGCTATTGCAATGTAACTGTGTGTATGTGATTGATTGGTGTGAACTGTATGTATGTGGGTGATTATGTCACATGTTTTCTCTTTATATGTGTGTGTCCTGTATGTCAGTTTACATTGTCCTTCCTAAAGCTCCTGAGATCTTGCAAGGTCACGGTGTCGGTCCTGCGACGGATATCTGGGCTCTCGGTGTTCTTGCGTTCATTATGTAAGCGAGCTTCCGTGTATATTTAACAACAGTACTATATTTAAAAAAATCAAGAGTTTTATTCTATATATTTTATACATTAAAGAGGCAATATACTGTATATTATCAAAACAATTCTTTCACTCGTGAATCATTTGTCAAGTTTTAATGAATCACCTGGTCACTTTTGAGTCACTTGTGAAGCATTTGGCCTTATTATCAGATAATTTTGTGATAAAAACCACTATTGAATTTTTATCTTAACAGAAATTGTTAGTGTTATGTTATGAGACAAATCACTAGTGAGTCAGACAGAAAATGTTTTTTTATTCTGATGCAAATAGGGAATGTATTCAAATGTGAACTGAAATTTCCTCTAAACCTGCAACTTGAAAGCTTAGAACTTTCCACTAATCAGCCTTTAGTCCTTCCAGCAGATCTTAAGGTCATGCATGTCGAATACATGTAAATAGACCTGATGTCTTTCTGATGTCCTTCCCTCCCTCACTTCATCTCGTGCTCAGGCTGAGTGCCGACAGTCCGTTCCACTCTGAGCTCCACTGGGAAAGAGATCGCAACATCCAGAAGGGTAAGATCCAGTTCGGACGCTGCTATCCAGGCCTTTCTGAGGGAGCCATCAACTTCCTGAGGAGCACGCTGAACAGCAAGGCCGGGTACATTCTCATCTTTTTAAAAAAAAGTAACTCATGTGTAAGGCAAATAATGACTTGGAAACAAGTCACTGGGAGCGTAAACTTTGCAACAACAACAGTGTGTTTGTAAGTCTCTTTTATATGGTTTCATAATTCGTCACAGGTGTGTTAGAACTTTGGTGATCCTGATTTCAGGCACTGGGAATTGTAGTTTTTGGTATTGTTTTGGATCTGACACTTTTTTCCATCTTTCCTAGTTAATTAATTTAAAGTGGTCGATTTCCTCATTATTTTGCTCGTCTATAAACACTCATTGATGTCCTGGGAATGAGCAGCAGACTTATTTTTAATGAAAGAGTTGGGGTCATTTAGGTTGAGGCCAGACTGCCAAAATAATCAAAATCATGAATCAGGATCTTAAAATTAATCATGAAAACTAAAAGCAGAAACAGTTTTTAGCTGGTATTTATAATATAAGTGGATTTAGAATCGATCCCTGATGCACACCACATGATAATATACTGTATAAACATTTGAGACACGAGTCCATACTGTAGGACTATATACTTTGTCAGGCTTTTTTCAGTAATATCTAAATAAACGATATGTTTCGTTTCTCCAGGGGAAGGCCGTCAGCTGCCCAGTGTCTCCAGGACCCGTGGTTACGGGGAGAACCAAGAGAACCGTCACAGCACACGGCCTCTGTGCTCTGCTTCTCCACTGACAAGCTGCAGGTTTTCCTAAAAGAACGCGAGACGAAACGAGACCGAACTCGCACCAAAGTCACCCTGCCACTCAGATAAAATTAAAGGCAGATAAAAACAAATCAGACCTCCTGATCACTCAGACAAAACGACTGTAAGACATATTATTGATTCTATTTAGGTTCTGAGATTTTTTTTTCTTTCTTTTGTTTTTATTTTTGCACAAAAGATTTACTATAATTGTTAGCTGTTATCTTATTTCTATTGATATGTGAAATTATAAAGATTACCAAAACAGCAGTTGTCATAACGTGCATGAAACATAACATTAATATTCTGTCAATTCATTACCAGTATAAATAACACTACAGTGACAGTTAAGCACATTTTTGAGCATTAGAATGCAGCATTTATTTGACTAAATCAGGTGAAATTTTTATTTTTTTTGAAAATCAGTGCAACATAAAAATGGTGGGTACGGTAACCCGCCATATAAAGTGCGTCAAATACTGATGTTCTAAAGAGGCTGTATTACACTTTATTATACACCACAGCATACAAGATCATAAAATAGTTTTTACTAAAATAGTTTTTGGTCATCCTTGAATGTCATGCATTTAAACCCAGAGGTATTTAAGACACCCCGCCTCCTGCTGAAGATTTATTACTTATTAAAAATTAAACTATTGACAGATTTAATTAATGTCAAGGTTGTTGTTTTTTTTACAGATAATTTTTGTTTACATCCCTAGAGAACCAGAGAACAGTTTATTTCCCTCATTACTGAGATAATTAGCATGATTTGTGTGTGATTATTATGATTGCATGATTGCAGTAAATATGTCTTAAATTGAATCCATTATTGTGTGACTTAAACAGCTTTATTAATGTCAGATAAAAAAAAAAACTAATTAAGAAATGGCATGATTTTAAATCGCTGTTTTCCTTTTTTCAGTTTTTATGCATGATAATATTTTGTTTTATTTTAGACATTCTTAATTGATCGTATAAAATTTTATTACAGTATAGGATGAAACTTATTACAGGTAATACACGCATAGTCTGGAATTTATATAGCGTTTGTCAAAATTGTATTTTTTTTTTTTTTTTTAGGTGATGAATAAATATTAGCAAACATCCTCTTCATGAGATCACTTGTGCCATTATATAAAGTTAGCCGAGATAAATTATGTTTAAATACAAAAGCATACATTTAATAGATATGTCAATGTTTAAACTGCAAAGCCCAATGTGATTTTTTGATCAAATCATGTAGCCTTTATAATATTATTTACTTTACTGAAATGTTGTGTCATTTTTCAGATTTTAGAAACAAGCATGCAGGTTTGTTCCTCTTTAATATAATGACACACTCTCTCTAGATAAATAAAAAAATAAAGGTGAAAGTCTGTTTGAAATCATTGTCAAGTTGTTTATTTATTTTTACAGTTCAACCCAAACTGTAAAGCTTGACTTAGTCGATGGACAACATTTGCCTGAAGGAAAGATACGACGCCTAACAGGTTCACAAGTAGCGTGATGTTTGGTGGAGGCGTTTATTCGGCGCCTCAGGCAGACTTACTGATGTGGTTTTTTAATAACTCAATGCTATCTTATAAATATCTTAATTAGTATTTTTGCTTTTACCATGTGTTTAACGATTTGCATAAAACTAAATAACAGTATATAGACTTATCATCTGTGCTTTATTTCTCTATACATATAATAAAGATCAGACACAACCAACGAGCAAACATACGACAAACAGGTATGGGTTAAAAACAACAATAATAATTAAAAAGTATTAAAAAAAAAAAAAACATGTATAAAATGTCAAATGAGCACATTTCAACTTGTGGTGTTAAGGGCGAGCCGACTCAGTCTTTATGTCATATCTTTTAAAAGAAATGTCAGGAACAGAATTATAGCACATACAGGAAAAAATAAATAAATACATAAATAAATAATGGACCCTGGGGGAAGAATAATAGTTAGTAAGTTGTGGCCACGACACACTATCGCATTCCCACAGATTAGTAAGTCATGGTCACAGAATCGCCTCAACGTCACCACAGGGGCTTCATATAAATCAGCAATTATAAGACAAAAATGGATGCAGGAAAGATCAAAGACATTTGTCAATACAAAGAAAAACAATCTGGTTACAAAAACAACACATTCTTATTATAATATAATAACACCATTTTAAGACACCTTCTCTCCTAATTAAGTCATATATGTATGTAGTCTATATTCAGAATAAAACCTTCTTCATTACGTCATTTCTAATCGGAAATGTTTGTAATATTGGTGTAAATTTGCTCAAACCACGTGGTCTCGATTTGCACCCAGGCGAATACCACGGCTACCCAAAAGGTCTTCAGGAACCCGGATGTGTTTGAGGAAGTGACGTCACAACGTTACACCGGTTTAGCCTGTTAGCATTGTTGTGTATAATAAAAACGACCATAAGGACAGAAAATAAAACCCATTAACAGTCCGGTGGGGAGTAACAGTACTCGGGTAGGTGTGTCAATCTGTCCTTATTTTGATATTAAAAGTGAAACATTCAGTTTTAACAAGACGAAAATTCTTTAGCAACATCTCGCCGATTAGCTTAGCATGTGAGCTAACTTCTCCTGTGAGCGTTGATTCCTATGGGCCAGTTCAAGTCCATTATAATCAATTTAGCGTTTTAAAACAATACACCGGATGGTGTAAACATATTTTATTAACACATAGAAATAGCAGCTAAAAGAACTGCTACTGTTAATTTTAAAAGAACTGTGGCGTTAATTTGTCTACGGAGAAATCCATACTACTGCAGTGAGTAGTACGTAAGGGCGGTTGCTATGGTTTCTGTTAATGACGAACTGTTTAGTAGGCTAGTGTAGGAGTGCGCACAGGGAACATGGGAGGCTTTTCCTTTTATATCTTGTGTTTGTGTGATGTTGATTTGCTGTAAAGTGTTTTTAATTTAATAATAATAATAATAATAATACAAATTTATTTAGTTCAGGATCTGAACGATGAAGATGATTTGTTAAATTTCTTTTTTATTTTATTTCCATACGTTTCTACTGTGTTTTTGCCTTTATTTTCATTCATTAATATAATAAACACATCACATCAGCGTTTAATAAATAATTAAATTATGTTTAATAAATTAATAAAATGTACCGACTCTTTAATAGCTTCAGATTATTTTCCAGATTTTAATGAACATAAACTTACAGTGTTGTGATATTTGCTGTGTGTGTCTGTGTGTGTGTGTGTGTGTAGGGGATCATGGCGACCGGTGCTGATGTGAGAGACATCCTGGAGCTGGCAGGAGGAGACGCTGATACAGGACCGATCAGCAAGAAGGACATCATCAACTCTGACAAGGTTTCTCTCTCTCTCTCTCTCTCTCTCTCTCTCACACACACACACACACACACACATTTTCATACACACATTTTCTTTCTCTTTTTTTTTGTTTACTGAAACGTCTACATCAAAGAAGCACAGCTTTTAAACTATTCCTGTGTTGTTTATTCTCTTTTTTGTACTATTTTTTTGTTGCTTTGTCTTTTTTCTTTCTTTTTTTAAAAAAATAGTCTTTGGAAAAAGAGATAAGATAAATTAATGCAGAACAAGAAAAAATATTCTTGTTCTTCATTAATTAATCTTCTCTTTTTCATCCTTAATTCTTTTGTAACTTACTTCCGATCCTTTTTCAGCACCCTCTTCTATTCTCTTCACTTTTCCCTCTTTACCTCCAACCCCGACATTTCTTCTTTATGTTTTGTCTCATTTACTTTTGCTCCCATCTTTCTTTGTGTGCTTCTTGTTTTTCTTTAGTTTTTTCCTACTTTTCCACACTTCTTCACTAACAAACCTCTGGGGGCTTCACAGTACAGCAGTTTTATTTATACTGAGATTAAATTACATACAGGTGGATTCTATGTACTAATTAAGTGACTTCTGGAGGTAATCGTCTCCACTGGATTTGAGTTAGCACGGTCAGAGTAAAGGGGGTGAATATATAATTTTTTAAAATTATTATTATTTTGTGAAAAATATTAAATTATTATTTTCCTCCCACTTCAATCATGTCTCACGTTTTTGTTGTTCTGTCACATAAACTCCCAATAAAACACGTTGTGGTTGTAACGTGACAAAATGTGAAAAAGTCAAAGGTTTTTTTGTGAAAGGTTTTTTTCCTTCTTTTTTTATGTTTTGTTTCTTGTCTTCTTTTTTTTTTTTTTATTACTTTGTCCTTTCCCCTCCATCCTGTGTGTGTGTGTGTGTGTGTGTGTGTGTGTGTGTGTTATTAAGTAAAGGTCATGCTCATGTGATGGGTTGTGTGTGTGTTTTGTTTTCTGCTTCTCATCTTTAGAAAAAGGCAAAGAAGAGCACAGAGACTTTGACGTTCAAGAGGCCGGAAGGAATGCACAGAGAGGTCTACGCCCTGCTCTATTCCGATAAAAAGTACACACACACACACACACACACACACACACACACACACACACACACACACGCACTGTTCTCATAATAGTAATAATAATAATTTATTATTTTGGTATGTATATCAGCATGCCAACAATAAACACCAATAGTTTTTCATTCGTCATTTTCCTTCTCATTGTTTTTTTTTTTTCATTTTCTCATCAGTTTTATTCAATTTTTATTTCCTTTTTTTAACAGCTTTATAATTAATGAAGTAGTTTATTATTATTATTATTATTATTATTATTATATTATTATTATCATTTTTTTTTAATCATCCCTAAACCATATTGTTCCTTTTTTCTTTTCTTATCTTTATTTGTTTATTTTTTACTATTCTTTTTTACTTTTTTTGTTGAAACCTTTACTTAATTAAATACTACTCTAGCGCTCAGTATTTTTATTTGGGCTTTTCTGTACATTGTTCTTGTTCGTTTATTCTTCAGTAAGTTGCAGGGTTTGTGTTTATTTTTCCCCCAATATGTTGTACGGAATTTGTTTTACAATATTACAGGAAAATATTAAAACAGGACAGAACAAAAGATGAATCAGAGAATGCAGACTGTACCTGATGCGGTTACACCAGCGCCGCCTAGTGGGGGCCTAGTTAACTATTGTTTTTTTTATTTTTTTAATAAAAACACAGTGCAGAGCAGAATCAAGCTCATTCCAGATGAATAAAATAATACAACATCCAAAGATAATTAGAGCTGAAGAGAAAAAATGGAGCTTAACCTCTGTGCAGAATATAAATCATGTACAGAGCTTGTTTACTTAGTATAAAAACAAATAAATAAAACTTTTGTTATCCAACCAGCTGATGTATTTCTTTTTTTTTAAGTCATTCTGCAGTGTATTTTCATTTTTATAATTTCTTTTCCTCAAATCAGTTGTTGAATAAATTTTTCATCTTAATATTCTCTGTGTGTGTGTGTGTGTGTGTGTGTGTGTGTGTGTGTGTGTGTGTGTGTGTGTGTGTGCGCGCACAGAGATGCCCCCCCTCTGTTGCCCAGCGACACCACTCAGGGTTACCGCACGGTGAAGGCCAAGCTGGGCTGTAAGAAGGTTCGGCCGTGGAAGTGGATGCCCTTCACCAACCCGGCTCGTAAGGACGGCGCCATCTTCCACCACTGGAGACGAGCTGTGGAGGAGGGCAAGGACTACCCCTTCGCCCGCTTTAATAAAGTGAGGGATGGAGAGAGAGAGAGAGAGAGAGAGAGAGTGGAGTCGAGGTATAGGCTGATGGAAGTCCCTGAGGTCCTGTGTGTAAAATTCCTGTGTGTGTGTGTGTGTGTGTGTTTGTGTGTCAGACGGTACAGGTACCGGTGTACTCTGAGCAGGAGTACCAGATGTACTTACACGACGACGGCTGGACTAAAGCCGAGACGGATCACCTGTTTGACCTGTGCAAGCGTTTCGACCTGCGCTTCATCGTCATCCACGACCGCTACGACCACCAGCAGTACAGAGTAACCACTCCCACTGCTTCTACATCACACACACGTATTACAGATCACACACTTTACACGTAGATCACACACTTTACACGTAGATCACACGGACACCAAATATACTGACAGTTGAGGTCATGTGACTTGGACCGTTTGGTAGATGTAGGTGTATTTTAAATCTTATTTATAAATATTTATAGAATTTTAAGAAATACATTTTGCAGCCTTTATTTATTTAATTACATATATGTTATTTAACTTGTTTTGTTTATCTATTAGAATTTAAATGTAGAATATATAAGGTTTTAGTGTGTTGTACGTGTGTTTAATAATATAATAGTATAATATATTACTACATTATTAATATGATAAACAATTAAATTTTAATTTGTATTAAATTCTTAATTATGGTTTGTCTTTATTATATTTTTTTATTATTAATATTTTTTTAAATAATAGTTATTTTAATTTATTTATTTGTTACTTTTTATTATTTAATTTTTTTATGGTTAGACTTTTTTATTTACTATTAAAAAAGAAAAGGATACATTCATGTTTGTTTAAAAAGTTATTTGTCTGAATTATAATGTTAAATTTTCTTTGTTCGCTTTTCTTCTCACTTTTATTGTTACCTATTATTTTATTTTATTGATTCTATGTTTTTCGTTTCTTTTTCTATTTTTTATTACCCACTGTATTATTTTTGTTATATTTTATTTTTATTTTGTTTGTCTTTTTTTTTTTTTTTTTACTGGAGCTGCAGCTCTTTGATCTAACCAGTTCATTACGACTTCAGTGCGTTTGTAAATAACCGCTTCACTCTTTTCCCAGAAACGTTCTGTGGAGGATCTGAAGGAACGTTATTACAACATTTGCGGGAAACTGACGAAGGTCCGCGCTCCGACCGGCACCGAACCTAAAGTCTACATCTTTGACGCAGGACACGAGAGACGCAGGAAAGACCAGCTGGAGAGACTGTTTAACCGCACGCCTGAACAGGTGAGACTCCTTTTGATGAGGATCTGGCTCTGGATTTTAGGATGTTTTTTCCTGTTTGTCCTCTAGGGGGCAGCGTGTGCAAATAATTGACTTGAATTATGACCAGTGGAAACGCTGTACTGTGTGCGGGTCAGATTAGTTACAGTAGAATTTTATAGAAACAGACGTTTTTTTCCACTTTAATAAACATGTTTAAAAATGATCTTGATCGGTTTTCTCGTAAACAGTAAACAGCCCAGTTCTTTATTATGTAAATATCCACGTTCAACACTCGCACTCTTGCTGCAGGTGGCGGAGGAGGAGTACCTGATCCAGGAGCTGAGGAAGATCGAGTCACGCAAGAAGGAGAGGGAGAAGAAGGCGCAGGACCTGCAGAAGCTAATCACGGCTGCCGACAGCACGACGGAGATGCGGCGCGGCGACCGCAAGGCCACGAAGAAGAAACCGCCGCAGAAACGAGAGGCGGAGAAACCGGTAATGAGTCCCAGAGGACGGGACACGACCCACGTCTGGTCATGAGTAGTTATGATAAATATATACACACACGTAATTTAAATTAATGGCATTTTTATTTATATAGCGCCTTTAACATTCGTCATTGTCGCAAAGCAGCTTTACAGGATCAAAGTATGAAATGTGTAAGAACGTATGGCACAGTACTGTGCAAAAGTCTTTTTTTTCATGTTCTTTACTTTCCGTAGTATTGTTTAAAGTAGTCTTGAGTAGTTCTCTCAGATTCCTGAAGGACTTTTCGTCCCTCACTTTCAGTCCAGTCGCTGTACCTGAGCAGTTTCAGAGGAATGTGTTTTGTTTGTTAAGCCACACTGTGACCTATAAATCACTTAATTATAAAAAAAAAAGCATCTAACTTAAGACATAAACCAGTGAGAAACAGGTGCAGATGATGAGGCCGGTGATTAGTTATACTGTTAATGATGAATACTGAGTGGATGGAAATATTTTTTATTGTACCTTTAGGCATTTTGCAGCCTGTCACAGTAGAACATTTATTCATATTTCTTCAATTTAATCTACATTATTAAATTACTGTGAAGAAAAGAAGGGGGTGGGGGTCAAGACTTTTGCACGGGGCTGCATGTGCAATATTAGGAAGGTAGCCAGAAATTAATATTATTTAAAATGTTAAGATAGAGATTTAAATTTGTTTAATAAATTTTTAAAATTATTTAGTGATATCAAAGATCGATTTTGTGCGATAATATTTAAAATGCGTCCAAATGAGCCACGTTTAAGTCGATACTAATTTTCACGTTCCTGATACGCAACACTAGACGTCCTGCCTCCTCTGAGCAAACTCTGACCTTCAAACCTTTTCTCGTTTTTTGTTTTAACCGCTTTATGGATAAATGGATCCTTTTTATGATAATTTAAGTCAGTTGTCAGTTTTCTAGGTGACTTGTGTGTTGTGATTATATTATTCTTTAATTAATTTATTTTTTTATCTAAGTAAAACAGTTGCTGAACTGATATCTATCATGTCTTCTTTCAGACCGTACCTGAAACAGCAGGGATCAAGTTCCCCGACTTCAAATCAGCCGGCGTGTCTCTACGCAGCCAGAGGGTGAGTGCACTTCACCTTACTCTAATTAGTCATATATTAATTTATTAGACATGTATACAAAGGTTTAATGGAACAAAATAAATAAGTCCCACACATAGTCTCTGATACCACTTGCACTGCTTCTTTTAAACTTTAGCTGAAAATGCAGGGCTTTGCATAAGTATTTGTACTTATGTAAAGCATTAACTTGCCCAATGTGGTGAAAAATATCACTTCACGATACGTGGACACCTCGATAGTACAGTTACATTTCCTTAGAAAAGTTTCCTGATTTACAGTGTTGTCTATGG
This sequence comes from Clarias gariepinus, assembly GCF_024256425.1. Taxonomy (NCBI): domain Eukaryota; kingdom Metazoa; phylum Chordata; class Actinopteri; order Siluriformes; family Clariidae; genus Clarias; species Clarias gariepinus. Next base: position 2,240,879 of record NC_071108.1, on the reverse strand, counting down.
TTTTATTTATGAAACAAAAATGTATGTATTTTATTAAACTTTTGTATAAATTAAGTATATTTAGGGCGAAAAGAGGCTGTTCACGCAACAGCTGCTTCCAAACAGGTTGTAATTATAAAAGTTTTAAAAACAGATATAACAATGCTCCTTGATATTAATGATTTCTCTTAACTTCAAAACCTCTCAATGTATCAGCGTCATTGGATGAGTGTATCAGTTTCTGTCACCCAGCCCGACTCTCGTCTCGAACCCTGTATCCCGAGCTCAGAGTGTTTTCTCTCCGAGCCCGATGGATTAGAGAGAGAGCGACTCGTCTGCGCCTCCCTCACCCTGACTGTAATCTGATTAATCTGCGCTGCTCTGCTCCGCGTCTCAGCGTATTCCTCATCCAGACTGATGGAGGCGCCTCGCTCTGGGTCTACACTGCTTTAACATCAGCGCACGTGTGAATGTGTGTGTGTGCGTGCACCCTGTGAAGCGGGCATTACGGGTGAGGGATGACCTCGTTTTTACTCCGCCGCTCCCTGCCCTGCCGTGTGACTCCCTAACGACCGCTTTTCTCAACCTCATGGAATTCAGATCTGTGATATGGCCTCTATCTGTCTTTTACAAGCTGTGTGTCTTGTTTCTGTCACTATACTCGTGTTTGTGTGTATCGTGTGCATGAACTTGAGTTGTGAGTTTGCAGGAGATCTTTTAAACACTTTTCTTGGCGGTTCAGTTCCACACTGACGTGCTGATACAACAGTAACCGAGTTGTGAGGGTGAAAGTGTAATAATCATGCAGTCGATTAAAAAACGAGGGACGATTTAACAGTTTCATTTAGTTTAATCAGTTTAATTGTTGGTTAGTTGGTGACATCATCACTCTGAGGAGAAAGTGGACTGTGATGTGAGCATTCTCTCTCTCTCTCTCTCTCTCTCTCTCTCTCTCTCTCTCTCTCTCTCTCTTTTGCTCTCTCTTTCTGTCTCTCTGTTGTTCTCCGTTTCTTCTCTCCTCTTTATTATTTCCCGGCACCAACACATGCACGCACACACACCCTAATTAGCCCCTTCCTTCTTTAGGTGTGTGTGTGTCCTCTCCCACCTGATTCGTACACTCTTTAAAGAGCAAACCTTGACCACGCCCCACCACCTGGCCACGCCCACACAAATACACCTCAGCTTTTTAAATATTTTTAATTTAACCATAATTAAAGAGTTAACCTTTATGTAATTAAAAAAAATTATTGCAGCTACTTTATTATATTTGATTTTGTATTTTGACAAATTTATTTTCAGCATTTACGTTCTTAAAAAAACATTTTAGAATGAACTATTCATCTTTTATTGTCTTTGATGTTATGCATGGGTATGCTTATAAAAAAAACATCCTTTTAAAAGCTGATCGCTGAATCTGAGATACTGGGGAAATCGCTTAACTTGTAATTATTTTAATACCAAGTTTTTCTAAACATCTCTCAGGAGCATCCAGATGACCTTCCTGGTGTCGTGCACATCACCATCTATTGAACGTTTGTTGAGGTGTTGTGTATCTGAAGGTCTTTGCCTGGTAACTCTGTGTTTGATTTAATGTTTCATTTAGTTGCAGCGCTTCAGTGTTTATCGATGAAGATAAAAGAGAAGCAACGATTCCCAACCTCACTTTAAATCCGGAGTTAAAAGTGTGTGTGTGTGTGTGTGTTTCTTCAGATGAAGTTGCCGAGCTCTGTAGGACAGAAGAAGATCAAAGCCATTGAGCAGATCCTTACAGAGCAAGAAGTGGGTAAGTGTTGGGGTGTTAAAGGCGAGCCGTTTCCCCTGTGAGATAAAGTCCCTCATGATTACCTCTCTACTCGTTTCAGAGATTCGATTCCAGAATAGAGTGCAAACAAAAGCTATGTTTTTGGCTGAGCGGTTATTCTGGGATAAGAAACAATAAATTGCTCTTTTGTAATAATCATCTTTATATTTTGAGCGCTTAGAAATCGGAATCAAAAGCTCAATGTGTTTTACATGAAAGAATAAAATTAAGCATTTAATAAAAAATTAAGCTGAATTAATCAAACATTTACTGACAATATTTACATCAATAATAAAAATAAAGATGTACAAATAAAAGAAAATATTAAATTGCAATGAAGCTGTATACAAGTAAGATTTTTTTTTTACAACAAATAATCAAATCACTCAAGTTTTTTTTAAACACATTCAACCCAACTTAGTTGACCAAAGTCCTGTACAATCCTACAATAGCTGCAGACACAGATAATAAATATACAGTAGTAAGAAAATGAAGTGAAATAAAATCCAATTAAAACAATGAAAAGTCAAAACAGTAAAGATTAATTTTTTTAACCACAATTAAATTTAGCTAATTAAATTTTAACTCAATAAAATATAATAAAACATTTTGCGTGTTTGTGTGTGTGTGTGTGTGTGTGTGTGTGTGTGTGTGTGTGTGTGTTGTAGACCTGAACCCCATGCCCACAGAGGAGATCGTGGCGATGTTTAACGAGCTGCGCAGCGACCTGGTCCTGGTGTACGAGCTGAAGCAGGCGCACAGTAACTGCGAGTACGAGCAGCAGATGCTGAGACACCGCTACGACGCTCTGCTTAAAGCAGGGGGCGCCGGCACGCCCCACAGCGACAGCACCGCCGGACCGGACTCTCAGAACTGGGCCGGAGTCGACGAGATCAAGACCGAACCCAAAGAGCAGATCATAGACGTGGTAGGAGCGCCGCTCACGCCCAACTCGGTAACCCCACACACACACACACACACACACACACTGAAAATGATAATAATAACCCCGCCCCTGTGAGATCTGCTCACCTGACGTGGCTCTTCTTCTCCACAGCGTAAACGCAGAGAGTCGGCCTCCAGCTCGTCCTCCGTCAAGAAGATAAAGAAACCCTGACTCGGCGTCTCTCTGTCTCCGCTCTGACTCTAAGACTTGGAGAGCGTCCTCGATCGTCCGCGTCGACGAGACGTCAGGAAACGAATCGGCTCCATCAGACCTGAAACTTAAAAAATCATAAACTTTTAGACGTAAACTGATCTCTCAGTGATGCCGCTGTTCCTCATCGTCCGTATGTTCATCACCTTCCACTCGGGTAAACTGTGAACCGCATCGGAAAAGGACAGAGACGGGACGAGGGAGGAGGATCAGGACCGCGTGTGTTTCCGATATTATATCATGTATGTTATATTGTGAGTCCGTGTTGACACAACTTCCTGTCTTTTTCTTTTCGAGCCACACAGGACAGACGAAGCGCCCTCTACTGTCTGCCTGCTGCATCCGCAACGGAAAAAAACGAGCTGTCGAGCTAACCAGCTTAATAAAAGTCTGGCATGTTCTTTCTTTATACATTAAAGTGTTTGTTTTGTAGTATTATGTGATTTTTCACTGATGTCACAAACACACGCGCACGTTCTGTTCCTTTACTTCTCCCAGGGTTACTTTTGTGTTTGTCGTCAGTGAACTGTTTAATAAAGTGTAGATGTTTTTATAGACTGGATTCCTCAAATCAGCCTCACATGCATCATTACATTCATGTGAAGTTTATTTTAATACCAACTGTTGAAAATAATGGCAGACGTACTGGGGTAAAAAAAAAAAGTGTTATTAAAATTTAGCAGCTACAATTGTTCTACCCAAACGTGTATGCTAACCATAAGCGGTGTAACTACAGTGTAACTACAGTGTAACAGCTACTTTTACTGTCTGATTGTGTTAATAGTCATCTCTTGGTATTTTGGCGATACACCGTATGCAGTAATGATATAATAGAGCTACGTGTCGAGGGACGCTTCTCTTTAACAGGTACAAAAATAAAAAGCAGCAGAATTTTTTTCTTTTTTTACAGAATTAGTCACATCTTTGACGTTTCTGAAAAGCATGTTATCATTTATGATGATATAAATAATTTATCATAATATTGCCTGTACCAATAGTCCCTGACTTACGCTGTAGTTAAGTCCTGGGTGAACCCTTCAAACACTGAAAATATTAGAAGCAATAAATTAATTTAATAAAGCCACCTGAGTTACGGAGCATCACAGTTTAGCCTGTCGTCTCTTCAATAACTCGCTTAGAAAACCTGAATTGACCTACAGGTGAGCGAAATCATCTAGCGAAAAAGTTTTCGTTTTGTTTTTATTTTCAGTAACATGTTGACTATCATAGTTTACACTAGCATGGTGTAGCGTTTGCTGACTTGGGGGCCGTGGCTCTCTGGCGCCGCCTAGCAGCACAAGAAAGTTCCACACTGACACGAGCCTGTGGAATTAATCGAAATTCTGAATTTGAAGTATTGAATGCAATTCAATTTAACACCCTCATAATGTTAAAAAAAAAAAAAAAGGCTTCTGTACTGCACCACGTTTTGGTTGTTTTATTTATTTATTTATTTAATTGAAATAGTCATAACTTAGCTCCAGAACATAAAACCTGATTCTTAATGGGTTTTTCGGAAACAATGTTTATTCTGCAGAATTTGTTTTGTTTTCACCGTTTTTGTTTTTCCTTTATCTGGACGTCGGTACCACACGACCTCACAAATGCACCTGAGACTACAGGGGGGGGATAAATGAATTTTTTTTATTTATTATTTATTCTTATTGTGATGGCGTACAAGTGCCATGCAAGTCAAATCAAAGCGGGACTTTTGATTGTACTGAATAACAAACTGAGTAAAAACTCCCTTTATTTCTCTATATAATCTCCTGCTACACTAATGCACTTATCCCAGTGTTTCACAAGAGCTTGGACACCATCAAGGTAGAAGGTTCTCTCAGGACGCTACAGCCGTGATTGGACGGGCTGTCTGACTCACGTCTGAAACGCCGGCCTCCCAGGAACATTTTTAATGATCCAATCATGTGGGAATGGCCTGGAGCGAGGTCAGGACTGTACGGGGGACGAGGCAATAACTACCAGACTGGGCTTGAAGTCCCCTGTAAATGTCAATCACCTGTTTTACTCCTTCAGTCCTGGTTTGACTTGAACACCGGTTATAGAGTCACGGTTGTGATTGTAACTCACTGACACGCACTGGTTTGCCGGAGTGATTTCTGATTTATTACGATATTCTTCTCTCGGCCGTGTGATTGAGTGGATATATTATGGGATGTTGTTTAGAGAGGGTTAGTGCACTACATCCAGACCTAGGAGTCGACTCGAGACGCCTCGTCTGCTCTCAGCTCCATAAATGAATTTAGCTCCGGCTCGGTTCCAGGCGGCGTTCCCTCCCTCTCTCCCGGTCGCGCTCTCGTCTCGATTGTTTTTTTGCGACGGCGAAGCTGTAAATCAGTAACGTAGCGGCGTAAAGAGACGACAGCTCGCTCGCTCATGACGACTTCATGAACCGGCGACGGAGCTCAATTCAGCGCGGCCGACATGACGGAGACTTTTAGAGTTCAGTCTTTTAGTCCTGACGATCGCACGCAGATGAAAATGTTAGATATTAGTGCGTTTACGGGGAGATGGCGGGATTGAGGAATCATTTGGAGTTTATAAATTTTTAATGTAATTCATGAGGTTTATAATAACGCGGTTAGCGCTGTTAGAGGAAGAGTCTGAGAAATAAAATGCGCTCAGTTTCCAAACGTCTGATGTTTTTTGTCTCACTTTTCACTGGAGAGTTTTATGAGCCGTGATCTCACGTTAGCATAAGATGCTGTGGCGTATCACTGCTTTACGTTTACTCTTAAACTATATCTGTTATTCCCTCCATCTGTCATAATTCTGTCCTCTGAATTCGAGAGGTTAGTTGTATATTATTACTGGGATAATTAGTCTACACCATGTTGCAAAACGTGGCTAAGATGTGCGTTATTTAACCCTACGCTCGTGTAACATGTCGACGCGCCGCGGGCCGCGGGCTTTCACACCTGGTCTAAAGCGACAAAAATACGACACTAAGTAAAAAATATTGTCTCCATGTTTCAGAACTGAGTCGTAAATTTCTCAGACTTCGAGAGTCAGTGGGCGAAAAATCTAAACGAGTGTTCGAATCGATTCTCAGTGTCTATATTTCATGTTGAAAATTGGCTCGTAAATCCAGCGCGTGATGTATGGAGCCGCTCGTCTTTACTGAAAAAAAAAATCAAGTGTGTGTAATTTCTCCCTTGACGGAGCACAGAGGAAAGACGATCCTTCTTTTCCTCTCTCCCTCTCTCTCTCTCTCTTAAACCCAATTCAGCTTTATTGACATGAATAACAGATTACAGCTGTTACTAAAGCATTGAGTGGGATGAGGAAAGAAAAAGGTAATGATTTTAATTGTTTTTGGTTACAGTGTAATCCAGCTGTTTTCAGTATTTATACATATATTGCTTCTCTTTTTTTTCATTCTTCTCGCTCTCATCTTATCTCTTTGTATTTAATCTGTCGCTCTCATGTCTTTGGACTCTGGGAGGAAACCCACCAAGCTCGGGGAGAACATGCACACACTCCACACACACAGACCCCGAGGCAAGACGGTGCTAACCGCTACACCACCGTGTCACTGAGTGACATCACCGAAATTATAGCGACTTAAATTCTATCGGTTTAGAAACAAAGCTGAAGGCTGTTTTTAAAAAAAACGATAATCCTACAGGTCCAATAATCCTAAAGCCATCGGCCCACTGCGTCGCTTTGATTTGTGCTGAGATCTGAATCAAAACAAACAAGTAAATAATCTGATAAAATGTAAATTCGATCAGAAGGTTCCAGGTTCAAACCCCAGCACCACCGCATTGCCACTGTGGGGCCCCTGAGCGAGGCCCTCAACCCTCAACTGCTCAGATGTATAAAGAGACAAGATATAAGTCGCTCTGGATCGGGGCGGCTTCCAAATACCATAAATGTAAAGGAGAAGTGAGGAGACGGAGGGGTTCATCTTCATCCCTAACGTTAGAGGTGGAACTCCGTATCGCTCGCATGATGTCATATTTGTTCGCTTCTGTCAGGACATCGAGTTACGTCTTTTTGTTCGGTCACTCAGAGGGAAAAAAATAAATAAATAACCTTGTTTGTGTTTATAATCAGAGCTGGACAATACGACCAGATGTTTTAGCATTCTGCATAAATTACGTCTTAACACGGTTTTCCTGAGTTACTGTAGGTAGTGAGGTGTGTTTACTTTCAGATAGAAAATGTATATAAAAATTTTTTTTTTAAGTTTTTAAAAAATTACAAAAAAGATTTAATATATTGAAATGCAAGAAATAAAGAAAGTATAAAATTTGAACATTGTTTGAGAAAGAAAAAAAACAGTATAAAAAAGTGTAAATTTATATATATAAATATATTTTTTAAGTATTTTTAAGTTTATATATATATATACTTAAAGAGAGAGAGAGAGAGAGAGAGAGAGGAGATGGAGCAATAAAGGATGGACAAAAAAAACTTGAACAATACAAATGAACAAAAGATTGGATAACCATCTGTTAGGAGCAACATATAAAATATGTAAAATAAATAAAGATAAACAAAAAAAGAAATAAAATTAATGTTATTTTTTAAAGAAGGAAAACAGAAAATGAAAGAAATGAAAAAAGGTTGGATAACAGAATGATAATAATAGTAATAATAATAATAATAATAATAATAATAATAATAATAATAAATAAAGGCAAAAAGAATATTAAAAGTAAAAAATAAATGAAAGAGAGAAAATTAACTACAGAAAAAAATTATTATAACAAAAAAAATGTGTAAAAAGTAACAGTAAGATTATAATGTTCGTTCGGCTCATTCAGTCAGAGCTGATTAGAAATTTTGGGGCATTTTAGTGAAGTTGGTGCTTTAGACGGTTCAGTGCAGTAAAATATTAAAGGTGGTCAATTTTCTCAAGTTTTGATATGTGATAGTGTGTGTGTGTGTGTGTGTGTGTGTGTGTGTGTGTGTGTGTGTGTGAGGAAGAGACAGGTCCAGGTCGTGTGTGTGAATGCTGGAGGCTGAACATCACCCTGCTCCCTGGATTTAAACTCCGGCGTGTCAGACTGCGCTGCTGCGTCTCCGCTCGTGTGTAAATGATGAAGATGGCTGAAAGGAGCGTCCCGCGTCTGTGCGTGAGGGAGCGGAGAGACAGGAAGGAGAGACGAGGCAGGACACTTTATTATCCAGAGGGAGGAGTGACGGGCCGAGACGGGGAGATCTCTATCGGATGCGCTCGAGCGGAGGTGCGCCTGTTAATCACGGCCTAAGAGGGGTGAAGGGTGTTTATCATAATTGAAGTCTTTCCCTGAGCTAATTGTAGCGATGCGTCACTGTCCGGCGTCCTCTCTGCCGAGCGGGAATGATGGAGTGAGCGTGCAGGACCAGAGGTTCTAGAGCAGAGAGGGAGAGAGAGAGAGATACATATGGGACCCATCTCCTTGTGTGTGTGTGTGTGTGTGTGTGAAACAGCCTTTAGCTTTCCATCACAGTACAGTGATGAAGATGATGATGATCACGATGATGATAATTCAATAAACCTCCGGGCGCGAAATAATAAATCCAAGTTCAGGTTTCTGAAGGTATTCGAGCGAGCGAGGGCGTTTCGTCTGCGAGAGCCGGAAAATGAGCTTTAAATTTAACCCAGAGTCTCCTTGATGTACGGCGGAGCTCGGCGCAGAGTTCAGGACGTTCCCGAGCGTCGCCATGAGCCGCGAGGAAGGAACGAGGGAGAGTGGAGCTCATTTCATCTGCTGATACACTAAAGGGTGAGAGGATGAGGTTCTCGTCTCACTCGTGGTTAGGGGACGAGTTTAAAAAGGGGTTTCGTCCTCGTGGCGTGAAAATAGTGTGTGTGTGTGTGTGTGTGTGTGTGTGCAGGGGGTGTTGAGAAGAGCGAAAGACCTGGAGATGAAAACTGAAGAGAAGTGAAAAGCATACGAGATCATTTTTAATAAAAGGTTTTCATCAGAGGCGTAACAAAAAAGTGTTCACCTTTTTATCAAGCTCAACTGCCTGTCCATGCTCTCTGTGTGGGAGGAGCAAACTGTCTCTGCCCTGTCCATCACAGCGACCCTAACCAATCACAGATCATGTATGCAGAAGAGGGCAGATAGATCCATTCCCCTATAGACCTGCTGATGGTGTTCCCAAATTGCCTGTAGTGTGTGTGTGTGTGTGTGTGTGTGTGTGTGTGCCCTGTGATGGATTGGCATCCTGTCCAGGGTGTATCCCATCTCGTGTCCTAAGTCTCCTAGGATAGGCTCCAGACCCCCCGCGACCCTGAAGAAGTGTTTTATTCTAAAATGCAAAATTGTTAAGATATTGCAACATGAACTTGACGTGGTTACGGACACTACAGATCTTTTTGCTTTTTAAGCTTTTACTAAAAACCAAAATTTAAGCAACAATTTTTACAGGTCTTATACCTCTAGAAGCTTACACCAGTTTTAGTATCAATACTTTAGAAATACGAATTATTAACATTTTAAATAATTATTGTTTGAAGTGAGACAAACAAAAAATGGCCATTTTGGAACAGATTTAAATTCATTTCTCCAAAACTGCTAAAGTTAGCAACTTAAAATGTTTAGGGACGCGAGATCGGTCACTTCAATGTTTCATAAACTTCAGAAGGAGCTTCTTTGGCCACACACACTTTCATATATATACATATTTGTACAGTTGGTTCAAATGAAATAAAAATAAAGTTCAGGAGGAGATTTCACTCTTTCCTGCACGATCCTGAGCCCTGACAGAAGAAGAGCGAGACAGATGGAGAAACAGTGCAGATTGATGAAGTTGATACTCATCAGGTCTCCTGGGCGAGACGTCTTTCAGTCCTCAGGACACCAGAGCAGAGGAGACATGCTGAACCAACAGCTCCTTTTCTTTCCTGTTCTGTTCTTCTCTTTATCTCAGACACCGGTTTGCAGCGACTCTTCTTTCTGTGAAGGCTTTCCAGTAGATTTTGGGGCGTGGCCGCTCATCAGACTATATATATTCAACACTTTTTAAGCTGAATGTCGGGGTGTCGAGGACACTTCAGTTCCAGTTTCAGTTCCAGTTCATCCCAAAGCTGATGTTTCAGTGGGGTTGAGGACCTCACACTCTTACACACCATGCCTTCATGGAGCTAGCTTTATGAATCTCACAGCAGTGATCATCATCATGCGTGATGCGTTAAGGGTTTGTGTATCTCAGTTCCTTTGAAGGGAACTTGTGTGATGGCCACGTTGTCCAGCTGCTGATGGTAAACGTCCTCAATTGGTTGGACCGGCTGCACCTCAGATGGTTTGAGCATCACCAACCACTCGCTGACGAGACTCACAGTTCAAGCAGAGCAGCTTCCAAACCAGACTATGAGATTAAATAAAACGAGGAAAAGAGACACTGGACGAGAGAAAGACAATAAGGGAGAGATGGATAAAAATTAATAAAAAAAATATATGAAAACTAATGGATTAAATGATCAATAAGAGAATAAGAAGTTGAAAATGGTTTAAACTCTTCTTATAAGTAGCTTTAACAAACCTGCTGATTGATCTGATTTTTTTTTTGTTCTTGTTGTTTTTTTTTTTCTTGTTTTGTTCATGAGGTTCTGAGAGTTTAGGGTACTCCTGAGACACTCCTGCTTCCCTGCTCCAGCGTTCGTTCCCATTGTCCCTCGTTCTCTCTGTGGGAAAATCAATACCCTGAGCCGTGACACTGGACACCAGAGTTAATTACAGTTCATTCTGGACATGTGTCTTTTACTAAACAAGAAAGTCGAATGATTAGAATGGATGGAGGATTTATAAAGAATAAAGAATACATTTTAAAATGTGTAATGGAAAAAAGAATCAATAAGAAAAAGGAAACAAATATACGTAAAAAAAGACATGAAACTAAATTTATGAGACATTACTGGTTTGGTCCTAATTCTTTAAAAAAAAGGAAAAAGAGCAGAAATATATTAGACTTTATTTATAAAGAAAAAGAACTGATATAGAAAGTATAAAATAGGATGAACTATAAAAAAGAAAAAGGAAAAAAAATGAATAAGCATACAAGAAATACTAAACAGAATGAAAAAAGTTAATAAAGCGAGAGAAATTAAGTTTGTTATATCTCTTCTGATTGCATCCTCCTGAGAAATGCCGTCCTAAAGCTTTTAGAGAATGGTGATGTCATCTTCAGGGTTTCCAGGTTCCCTTCTTTGTCTCGCTGATGATCTCACTTCTTCTTTAGGTTTACTCCCATCTTTCCTCCACAGACTCTAAATGCTTTGCTGGATTGAGTGTTGATGGATTGACGAAGGGTCTGGACCACATCACAACGTCTGGTCTGATATCAGGTGTGAGGAAGAGCTTCTGGTCTAGGTGGGGCGACATCTTCTAACCCTGTTCCACGTTACAGTATGTGCCATTGGTCTGTGGAATGGGGGTGAGGAGTTCGCAACGGTTCTGGGAAAGAGGAAGCCCTCCGTTCCTCAAGTGCTTCCAGGTTGCTGTTCGTCCACTGTGTTCACACCAGCCTGCATCTTTCCCTTCCTTTTAAAGGAGCTTTGTGCTGCATTACAGTGAGGAAGATGCTGAGGAAGTGATTTCCAGGACCAAAACCTCTTGATGAGGTTTCGGGCTGGAGCCTATCCCAGAACATGTCTTTAGACTGTGGAAGGAAGCCCTCCAAGCACGCGGAGAACATGCAGACTCCATGCACACAGACCCCGAGGCAGGAATCGAACCTGGACCCTAGAGGTGCAGGACGACAATGCTAACCATTACACCACCCCTTGTGGTAGCTCTGTTACAAAGTTTATTTGTGGACAAGAGGGGAAAAAAGTGCTGCGTTTGGGCGCACCCCATCCTTCAAGGACGAGGAAAACATTGAGAAGTTCACCAGCTGATGCAGGACTACAGAAAGGGTGAAGCTGATTGGTTGATTCTTGCAGCATTCTGAAAAGTGATGTGTATGAAAAAAATGATCTTCTGGACTTCCTCAGCTAGATCTTCATCCAAGCCAGTTCAAAGGACAAAAGAGCCTAAGTGGGAGAATTGCTAAAAGAGAAATGGAAGAAAGAAACCAGAAGCTTTGGTGTATCGCGGTGGAGTGGGAGTGACCTGTCCTTCACATGGGAACCTTTATACACAGAGCTTCTCTCTGATTATGACACAGCAGCATTGTTTACCAGTGTGTGTGTGTGTGTGTGTATATGTATGAATTAAAAATGAATTTCCTCTTAATTCACTCCTCCGGATTCACGTCTGAGCCTGTGATGATCCACTTAGAGAATTATGGCAAAACGGTAATTTGAGAATATCTTAATTTTTTTATTATTTTTTTTACACAATTTGGACAAAGTGAGTAATTCCTTTAACGAGGGTGAGACGAGGAGGGTGACGAGCGGTTGTCCGGGGCGGAGGCTCTTTAAGAAAACCTCATCAAGTTCTTATTAAGGCAGAGATGGGAAATGGCTTAATGAGGTCTAATCGAAGGAGCAATCACACATTTAATGCTGCGAGCCCTTTTGGTACGGCGCGTAGAAATGAGTCAATTAGGAAGAAATTAGAAGCACGAGAGGGCTTCGGGTCTGCACAGTGTGTGTGTGTGTGTGTGTGTGTGTGTGTGTTTAAATGGTGCCCATAATAAAAAATAATAATAAAATAACAGAGCTAGGCCTGCGTTTAGATGGCACCAGTGTGTAATATTGTGAGCCGAGCGCTTGAAGAAGTGATTAACTAATGTCTCTTTCACACGCCGTCGTTTATCACACTAATGGAGACGACGCTGAAACGAGACGTCAACATCGAGGAGCAATCGGTCCAGTCGGGCCGAGCCGAGCCGAGCAAGTGTGTTCCTCTTTCTGACTTTCCGACACGCCACTCCTAAACGTGCAGTGTTTAACGATCCGGTCGTTAGATCTCACTTTATTGAATGGAAAGGAGAAGAAAGAATGAAAGAAAAAACTCATACGGGAAACACAAAAAGAATGTAATAGATGAAACAGAAGAATGGATGGAAGAACAAAAATGGGAAATGAAAAAAAAAAGATGATTGAAAATAGTAAAAACAGGAAACATCAAAAATTGAAAGTTAAATTAAAAAATTGAAATAAAAATAAAAATGGATGAATAAAAAAAGAAAAAGAGAAATGAAAAATTTTGGAGAAATTTTAGGAGACACATGCTAAACATGATAAATAATGATGTATTTTTTTATTTCAAAAAAGGAAATGGATGAAAAAGAAAGAAATGTGAATGAAAATGTAAGGTAGTTTTTCAAATAATATTTTTATCCAGGATGTTAGATGAATTATGCTAGATAAAATGAAAAAATAAATAAGTAAAACAAAACACACTTGAAAGAACAAAAGAAAAATACGAATGGATGAAAAAAAGAAAAAAAAAAGAAAAATGGTGGAAAAAATTTTGGACAAAGAAAGAATAAAAGAAAGAAAGCAAAACATTGAATGTGAATAAAAGCGAAAGCATTTTTTTAAAGTATATTTTTATCCAGAATGTTGGATAAATTAAAAAAAGAGAAAGAAAAAGGAGAGGAGGTAAAACTAAAAATTAATAAAAGAGTGTGGAGTAGAACAAATGAAGAAAATTTAAAATGAAAAGAGAGAAAAATGAAAACAGTGCATAAAAAAATAATTGATTAAGAACTCGGACTTTCTCATTTTTTTCTCTTTATTTTTTTGTACATTTGTTGGTTCTCATGTCACTTGTTCTCTCTCTCTCTCTCTCTCTCTCTGTTTTTTCTCCATCTGTACATTTGCTCGTTCTCCTTTCACTAGTTCTGTATTTCTGTCATCCCTCTCTCTCTCTCTCTCTCTCTTTCCTCACACACACACACACACACACACACACAGTTAGAGGGATGGGGACGCTCACACGTCAGGGTGTAAACAGGATTTCCTGCGTGGGTGGGACGGCGGAGGCCGGCGCGCGGTAATGAAAACCTATACATCACAATCAGGAGACGATGCTCTTCATCCTCGCGCGGCCTCCTTACACACACACACACACACACACACACACACACACACTCGTCATCATCATCACGGCCCGCTGACACCATCCGCTCCGAGGTGGGGATGAGACAGGCGACATGCGTGTCTGCTCCTGACAGCACACACACACACACACACACATGGATATCCAGGATCTCTATTAACAACCCCCCGGGTGTGTGTTCCCGTGTTAGCGGTACACAGCAGGCAGCGTGTCCTCACGTCCAGGCCTGGCTTCATCGTGCAGCCTAAGCGCACTTGATTTATTCCCACATCACCCCTCACACACACTCACACACACACACACACACACACACACCCTCACTCCTGAGCGTGCACGGATCCGGGAATCACATACACTCGACATTTCAGGAGCCAGATCTCTCTCTCTCTCTCTCTCTCTCTCTCTCTCCATAACAAGGCCGCAGCACAAGAGCACAAGAGCCTCGTTAGCAAAGCTACAGACTGTTAGCACAAATCACTGGCTGCAGTCTCACAAAAGTTTGTACACCCTTCATGGGGAAGAAATTGAGGAAGCTGACAATAAAAATTCATACCAACAAGATGGCGAGTGTGTTTATGTTCATAACAGGAGCGACTGAGCGTGGAGTTTAAAATCTACGTCATCAAACGATGTCTAAATCTGACAAAGTGTTTATGTGGAGGAAGGAAAGAAGGAAAGAAAGAAAGAGAAACAGAGTAAATGTGAAAGAATGAATAAATACAAATGTACAGAAAGGAAGACGAAAAAAGAACTTGGAGTGAAAGTGAAGACTGGAAAGGAAAACCTGATGATGAACAGACTCGCAAATGTGGATGGAAGAGAAAGAAAAAAGAGAGAAAGAAAGATGACTGAAAATGAATGAACACAATTATAAAAAAGAACTGATCAACTAGAATGAAAGGAGAATTATACTGTATGTAAGAGATTGTGCAGTAAGAAAGAAAGAACGAACGTAGAAAAAGAATTAAAATAAAGAAAGGAAGAAAATGGCTGAAAGAAATCAATAAATAGATACACAGGAGAGAATAAAGGAAAAGATTTAAAAGAAAGAAATAGGAAAAGAAACAATGTTAAAGTGGCTGAAAGAGTGCAGGTAGAGGAGTGCACGGGTTACATCCCATCAGATGTCGTCCATTGAGATGTTTATTAGACGTGCACACACTTTATTTATATCTATTTATCACACGTATACTGCTGTTACCGTCACACAATACTGCTTTTTATCTTCAGCCAAAATGATCACATGACTGACGTTGGTCATGTGACTGCAGAAGGAGAGGAACCTGGGAAGAACATGGTGGATTTTCACTACCCAGCTGATGGTTGAACATCCTCTCTGGACCCCCATTTCCGCCCATTTCTTTCTTCACGGGCGACGCAGGTGTTTGTTCAGTCTCAAGACTCAAGGACTTCTGCACCTCACTCCTGGCAGGTCTGTCTCCGTCCCCCACCATCCGTCCCCTGCAGGTGATCCAGAACGCAGCCGGCACTCAGTTAGGGACCCAGTAACCAGTGTGAGTGTCCCTCCAGGGATGGAAACGACAAGGCACCCATAGTTTACATCACTGACCCGTCGATCACAAGGGCTTAGGATCTTTACCAGTTCTTCTCCAACTGCGGTCACGTGACCATTTCTGATGAAGATGACGATGATATAACCTATATCGCTGCATAAATCCAAAATCAGATCATCCTTTTTTTAAATAAATATTTGTAAATCCCTAAAGAAACAAATTAACAAAGAAGAAGAAGAATGGAGAAATTATTTTTCCTCTAAATTTTTAGTCGAATTTGAATTTTCTGGTGCCGTGACCCGGATGAAACTCAAATCATTTCTGTCTTTACTGGACTGAACTGGCCTTGTATTAACTTAGTACAGTGTGTGTGTGTGTGTGTGTGTGTGTGTGTGTTCAGTTTATTATACTGTCCCAAATGGAAACACACCAATCTGTCAGGCTCATCCACACACACAC